>NW_019733328.1:715192-813632 GCF_002891405.2 Cryptotermes secundus
CTCCCACACTGTTTAGACAGTCGGCTCAAAGATGGCGGCAAGGTTGTCAGCCTTACGCGCCGCCCTCGCTTTACTCCCCAGCGGTAGCCTAGTTGGTTGAGGGGCTACGCTACAAGCCGGAAGGTCGCGGGTTCAAGTCCCGATGAGGTCATTGGATTTTTTTTTAAATTGACCTAATCCTTCCGGCCGCACTATGGCCCTGGGGTCGACTCAGTCTCTAACAGAAATGAGTACCAGGAATTAATTAAATTTCCTTGGGAGTAAAGCGCGGCTGTCGCGTAAGGCTGACAACCTTACCGCCATCTCTGAGCCGATTGTCTAGGTAATGTGGGACCCTCAACGTCTCACGGCCTCTTACAGGGATAGCTTTACTTTACTTTTACTCTTTTTCTTCCCTCTCTTCCGCCCACGTTAGAGGACACAATAAATTAGTAGGACTGTATGCTGTATTTATTAGGATACTTAAAAATCTGCAGTGAAATACATATAAATCCGCTTGAAATGTAGTTAAAAAGCGCTCCCATAGAGCATGCATTGCGCGTAATATGTGCTTAAGTACAGTATTATTGCTTTATGAATGTATGACCTGCGCTGCTGCTGATGAAAGTTACCTTAAGAAGTTCTAGGTCAAAGAAGTTGAATCGATCTCTGCTCTCTGCGTCTTGCTTTGCTCTCACACTAGCGATCTGACTTGAAGATTGCTGTATCATTATGCTCACAAATGCTGCACCTAAAAGAAAATAAGAAATAAGTAGACCGTATTTAGAAATATTGGGCGATTTATTATTATTATTATTATTTAACTGCAAATGGGTTTTCACCCGGTGGCAGCGGTACTACAATAAGACGGCAGACAAATAACACACATCCACATTTGTGGATCATGAGTTGGGAAGTTGTGGAAATGGGGAGGGCCTGTTTTGAGGAACTGCCACAGAATCGGTCTGGAGTCACGAAAAACCACGGGCGACATAGACAGTCTGTTTGCGGGCCGACGTTTGAGACCCCTCCCCCAAAAAGAGAGCCTGGATAGCGCAGTCGGTATAACGATTGGCTACGGGCTGTACGACGGAGAGGTCTAAGGTCGAGTCCCGCCAGGGTCATGAATTTTCTGTTCTTCATGTCATTCAGACCGGTTCTGGGGTCCGCCCAGCCTCCTATTCAATGGGTACCGGTGGCTCTTTCTCCAGGAGTAAAGCGACCGGGATGTGAAGCTGCCCACTCACCTCCAGCTAATGTCGTGGTCAAGAAAACGTGGATCTATATATCCACTCCTCCATACGCCTTCATGACGTAGTGGTTAGTTAGTTAAGCACACTAACAAATTACCTTACCTATAACCCCCCCCCTCCTCCCAAAGAAGCAGAAGTGTTAGCAGTTGCACCGCGACGTTCCTGTATTTGGAATGACTCCCGGGGGGGGGGGCTGTGAGCCTCTGTCTCCACAATTTTAATTGTATTAAGTGCAGATGCAGCCATGAGCTATGCAGTTACGAAATTTAACACACACGTGGTTAAGAGGGCACTGTGTAGTATCCACTGAAATTTCTTTTGTAAAATGATTCACTTGTAAACCTATTTTTAAATGTTTTTACTACACGGCCATTTTTAGCCTACTTTCCTATTGTATGCTTATGCGATCTCCAAGCTGTTTCTATGTGTCTGTCTATCCCCTTGGATGAACTTCTGAATGCTTGGGCCAATCTTTGTGAAACTTGGTATGTATATCACGGCACCTGAGCCCATCTCAACGTCATAGTTCATAAATCCCTCCCATCGGCCTGTGTCTGTCTGTATGTGTATCCCTCTTTTCGGTGCTAGGCAACGGAAGGATTGTTGGACGCATAATTTTGTTTGCGATCCATGGTCGTATCAAAGGGAAGTAGGCGATTAGCTCTTCCCGGAACGCCTTGTATAATTTGATAATTTTAACGTTGCGAAGAGATCGCTTGCAGGTGTCAAGACTGGACAGCAAAAATTATTTTCCAGTAATTGAGAATGAACACGGGATAGCTCAGTCGGTATAGCGAGGGGCTGAACGGTCGGAGTTCTAATCCCGGAAAGGATATGATATTTCTCTTCTTCACAGCGTCAGGAGCGGCTCTGGGGCCCATCCAGCCTCCTGTGCAATGGGTACCGGGGTGGCTGTTTGCCCAGCGGGTAAATCGGCAGGGACGTGAAGCTGATGACGTATCTCCATATAGTTCCGATGTCAGGAATGATGGAGGTATACATCCACTCCCCCATATGTCTTCATGGCATAGTGCTTAATTAATTAAACACGGGTACAACTTTACATTAAAAATTAGTTAGAAATGAAATTGCTAGAATAGTAATGTCATTTTGTGTTATGTACTGCAAAAATATCCGATATATTTTGCTTAGCCCCATATCGGGGCCTAGGTTCGCGTCTTCGTCGAATACAAGGCAGGTCTGTTGATCACTACGCTACGATGTTAGCAAATTGCATCTAACAGAGTCCATATAAAATTAATAGGCGCACAGATAGTCTCAGAATTCTCAATCTTTGCCGTGTTCGTAAGAATAGACCACGGGATTCTGTTCCGAGCCAGATTAATCCAGTCCGCATCATCATAATCTGTTTCTTTAGAATCTGTTTAATATTATTCTTGCAGATGTTCTTCCTTTCAGGTTTTCCGGCTGAAATTATGTGACGTTACGTTACGCCCCAAAATTTCCCCCCTTGATCATTTAAGGCCAGCATAATTGTTAATGAGGAAAGTAGTTTCATTGGAAATTACGAGACGGTTGACTTATGATGGTTCTGTGACGTCGAATACTGGGGTTTTGTTTCGCTGATGGCTTTACTTTGTATATCACGTTAAGCTGGCTGCAAGGTTGAAAATTAGTCAGCATTATGACAGCAATTACAACAGGTACTTAAGAAATCGTTGTAGGCCGTTGAGTCTATTTCTACTCCACCATATGTGGCAGTTGTACTCCGCGTAATTTGGACATGCCCATCCCGAACAGAACTCTCAGTGAATTTTGTCGAATCCACTAACACAGCGGTGACTATGAAGAGTCGCGATTTCTTGAATTGTAACACACTGTAGTTCGGAGAGAGCCAGACATTTCGGAGGAAAATGTGGTCTCCGTCTCCAGAATCAAAGAATAACCCACTCAAGAAACCAACAGAAGCAGTCATCAAGCTCGGCTTACACTTAGATTCCGAAACGTCCAACTGTCTCCTACCTACTTCCTTACTTAATCCTTTCCTCTTGTATTTTACGATATCGAGTTTGTTTGTTTTTTTATTTTATTTTGATCATTTTACAGACGGTAGGACTCCTTGGACGAGTGATCAGTTCATCGCAAGGTCTCTACCTAAACACAGGAGAACACAAACACAGAATAATCACATACACATACCAAACATACATGCCTTAGACCGCTTGGCTTCCGTGACCGGCCTCACCTAACTACACGGCGTTACAATGCAGAAAACCACACACTTCAACTCTAATATGTATGGTGTTTATGGGTTAGTCAGGAACTTAGTTATAATGCGTCACCATCCCTCCCCCCTTAATTCAGCCGCAGTCACCGCCCTCTGCTTCATATCTTGCTGTACGTCTAGCAGATGTAACATCACGGCCTGAATATTACTCTCACGGTCCATTCGTCTTCTGTTTAATTCCAAGCATCAGTGGGACGTAAACAGTTTCTTGCAACTGCGTATCGTATGTTTGCATGTACATGAAATGTCCTGTATGTGTGAGACACGTCGTCCTTGCCAGGGATGTTTTCTCTGACTATCAGCATCCAGATGTAATTAGACTGAGACAAAATAAACCTCTGATATTTGGATGACTTGCCTCGGTCGTCAGTGACTGCTACAGAATCGCCGTGCCAGAAATTGTTTTCTATGGAGTGGAAACGGTTATAGAGGACCCTTTTTTCCCCTGGGTTGAAGCGGATGGAATATGAAACTGGCTAATTAACTCCATGGAACTGAGCCCTTTTTGAGAAGCCGCCAGTTGTGCAGATACTCAAGGATTTCCCAACATTTTGTTTGCACCCGAATGTTCCATTATCGTGTTCACAAGAGCCCTCCACTAGTCCCTATCTTGAGCCAGATCAATCCAGTCCATTCCACCCCACCCTATCTCTAAGATCCGTTTTATTATTATCCGCCCACCTACGTTTTGGTCTACCTAGTGTTCTCTTTCCTTCTTGCTTTCACAGTAATATCCTATATTCTCCCCCATTCACGATACATGCCATGCCGTACTATCTTTTACATAATTCTATTGTCTATAATGCGTTGAGATTTTCTTCCACGTTCATAGACACTTTCATGGAGCTTAGGCAGGGGACTATCTGTTCCTCTGTTATCATAGTTTTTAGTGCTTCTTTGTGGTAAAAGTCAGTAAAGGTATCCCTGTAACAGGCCGTGGGTGCCCATAGGGTTGTGAGGTGTTGAGTTTCCCACACTTTGTAGACATTCGGCTCATAGATGGCGGTAAGGTTGTCATCCTTACGCGCCGGCCGCCCTTTACCCCAAAGAATATTCCCGGTACTCATTTCTGTTAGAGGCTGAGTCGATCGCAGGGCCCTAGTGCGGCTGTAAGGATTAGGTAAATTGAAAAGATCCACCTCATCGGGATTCAATTCCGCGACCTTCCGGCTTGTAGCATAGTGCCTCAACCAAATACGCTGCCGCGCTCCTCCGCTTGTTTATGGTATGTTTCTTAAAGAATGGCATTACACTGTCAACGTATTTGACGGGTGAATGGAAACCAACAGAGCCGCACTTTCATGTGACCGCCTGACTTCGGTGCAGGTGTCGGTGGGGAAAACCGTCACAGTGTGTGCTAATTGCGTCGGAGCCCAGGAATGCTATTCACTGTCGTAACACAGTGGCCATTCTTAAAGATGTGTGTTGGCAGTGTTTATAGCGCATAAGCACATACAGGATGGCAGTAAAGATACGTCGCTACTCAGTTTGCGTATAAAACAATATTATTGCCCTTGGGTACCTCCCTCGGTCAAGTAATTCCCCGCTTTTTATGGAACCTTAAGGTTCATTATCGTATTTACATCCTGCTGCTAGACTCAGTTCTTCACCTTATGAAGTGGTTCCGTGCTCTATTGGAGATCATTTTATAATACTGATACCCACTAAAAGGGAGCCGGGATAGCATAGTCGGTATATCGACCGAGGGGTCGGTGTTCGAGACAGGGTCAAGAATTTTCTCTTCTCTTCCTCTTTTCAGATAGAGGGTGTCGCGTGGTCAGCGCAACGGATCCCCACGGCCATAATTTCGGTTTTCTATACCGGAGCCGCTACTTTTCCATTCAAGTAGCTCCTCAGTTATCCTCACGAGGCTGTGTGGACCCCGTTCGAGACCCATTACTTCTCAGAAAATCTGGTAGCGCCGGGGATTAAACCCGGAACCTCAGGATATGTAGCTAGGAACTCTGACCACTAGACCACAGCATGAGATAAATCATCTTTCTAAGAAGGGAACCTCTCTGTATGGAATGTCGCCATTGTGTTTTTCTAGCCTTGATGTTTTCTGTGGACTATGGCCCAGCAATTCTTTGTGTGTGTATGTGCGTGTGTAGTCTTGTACCGTAACTAAACCCTGTACTTGAGGCTGATAGAAATAACAGTTTGTTTTTCTTATTACCTATCCGTGGTTTCTTAAGGAATGATATTTTGCAATGTCATTCTGAATCATTGAATCATTTCACGACTCTCACTGTGTACAACACTGAACAATAGAGACCTTACGGTCCTTTCCTAGAAGAGGTCACTTAAATACCATGGTCGTTCCTAGACCACTGAGGCATGTACGCAACACTATCATTATCACCCCTAATACCAAGATTTAATGCCATAAGAATCGTACTAGTCAACCAATTCACTATTGTAAGAATGTGGATTGTGATCATCTGAGTTACGACATCGTGTAGTCTGGTAGATATCCTGAGATTGATCGTTGTTCCTCCGAAACGTTGATGATCACCTGCTAGACTATACGGTGACAACCTAGGGGACTGCAATGGAACCTTCGCCCCCATGAAAATGTAGTCTCAAAGTACTGTGGCGTATAGAGCCGTTGCTGGGCAGGGACCGCGAAGCAAACAACGGGAGTGGTAAACACGCCTCTACAACAGTAGAGTTACTGTTCGGTAAACACGTTCCCGTGGCAACGTTTACGCGTGCATCGGGGGAAACGAGGCGTTGCCTACGCGGTGCGCGCCGAGGAGTTGTAAGGAGAATAGAATTGGCGCAACCAGTTCACTTGAGCTCTGCAAGAGAGGCTGAGAAGAGATGGCGCTGTAGTTGGTTGAGAGTTGCAAGGAATTCTGCACGGGAGGCTGTTAAGATAGGACCTGAGCGCGGGAAACTGAAGAATCTCCATTGTTAGAAGCGGCGTTGCCAGGGAATGGCTGTCGGAGATACAGCAGTTTGGAAACAGTCTTAGTGGATCTTGTCGTGGTTTTTAAAGTGTGGATGTCAGTGATAACGCTGTAATTACTTGTAGTTCCGAGTGGGGTGTGTAAGTGGTCAGTAAATCTGTTCAGTAATCCACACCCAGTCTCTAGTCACACGCCTTAAATCGTGACAATTTATATGTGATGCTGCGAAAAAGAAGTTTAAGTAAGAAATCACTCAAATGAGATAAACGCGTCGCGAAATTCTCCTTATTGAAGGATCAAATGAAGAAACCGAGTTACATAATTAAAGCACACTTATTTCCCTGATTTAAGGTTCCCGCTGCTTGTAACATGAAGATTATTGTGACGTCGTGTAGTTTGGTAGATTGTTACTGATATTTCTGAGAAAACTGCTACCTTCAGAAGTACGCAGCGTGGATGAGCTTGTACAGTGTTCTCCCCATAGAGAATTGCTGTCATCTGGGATGTTATACTATGTAGCTGCGTTTATTATATCTTGAATATGTAGGCAGCAGGTGCCTTCGAAACATTGGTTCCTATCAAGCAGTATACACGACCTCACATTCCAGGGGGTTTTAACCCTGACGATGGAGCAGGTCGGGGCGTGAACCTGACCACTCACCTCCAGCTAGTGCCGAGACCAAGAAAATGTGGATATATATATCCACTCCCCCATACGCCTTCATGGCGTAGTGCTTCATTAGTTAAGCACAGGTACAACTTTACCTTTAGATGGAGCTGGTTTCTACGAAACGTTGGTACGTATCTGGGCGGCCTCATCCGAGATGACACTCCTCTAGCATGAAGACTAAAGACAGCATCTTCGTCCGAACGTTGCTGTCTGTCTACCACACTACACGGCGTCACATACCACAAAACAATAATCTTCACAATACCTTTCATTCAGGAAATACAGAAGTATTTCGAAACCACTGTGATCGTGGGTTCGAATCCCACTCGAGGCATTGATGTCTGTATTGTATGCGTTAATTCTGTGTTTGTGTTGTTCTCTGTGTAGGTAGCAGCCTTGCGACGGGCTGATCCCCCGTCCAAGGAGTTCTGCCGACTGTGTATAGGATTAAGAAAATGAAAAAGCGGCCAAGGTGAAACAAAATGACTGCAGAGTCATAGATAGATCCGGTATGTCGGTAGATATCGGAGTCTAGCGTAATAACTTCGGTTAGAATTGCAGAACGTGGCGTGGATTTGAGTTGTAAAGCAAGCAGACAACCATGAAAAATGAAGCAGCGAAGAATTTATTGCAGACTACACGGTGTCACATCACGCAAAACATTATTCTTGGCGACACTGAAAACTTAGAAGGTTCGAGTGCTTTTAAGGCCAGCGAAATGTGTCCTGTTTTGTGTCATGATGTGATACTCCACATTGAAACCATGAACAGGAACAACACAGAAGCAAACATGCAGAAGTACAGAGCGCGCTCCAAAGGGAGAGAAACACTCGGTCATGTCGTCACAGTGAAGAAGGCAAGAAGAAAGACGTAAAAGAACCAAGAAACTAATAATAACATTGTAAGGGAATAGTACCAAACATCGGACCCGGACCATAATCACCACCTACATTACGCGACAAATAACATAGAATTTTACATTGTAACGACGAGAGAAATTAAAAAAAAAAATTAAATCTGTTTGATATACATATATTTTTTTTCCTGTGGCGCTACATCCCCAATTTGGGCCTAGGCCTACCTCCATGAAACTCCGTTTCACTTCGGTTTACTAGATCTTACACATACGGTAGGACTCCTTGGGCGAGTGATCAGCTCATCGCAAGGCCTCTACCTGTAGACAAACACAGAAAAACGCACACAAACATCCATGCCCTGAGTGTGATTCGAACCCACGATCCCGGCTTCCGAGCGAGCGAAGACAGTGCATGCCTTAGACCGCTCGGCTACCGTGACCGGTTTGAAATTTTATTAATACGAGTAATTATATGTACTATGATGATTATAATGATCAACAGTAATATGGATTCATATTAGGATATGTCAATAATATGAGACGTATTTATTGAAACCACCTGAAGATGAAACCAATGTAAACAAGTAGTCTGTCTCATGTTGAAGTATCCGTTGTGCTGACGGCTAGAGGATCAGAATAGTGAAGTGTGCTTGCCTCCGGAATTACCAGTTCCACGGTGTACACTGGCAGTTTTTGTCAGCGCCTTCAAGGACTACTAAGTCTCCTGTTCCATGGATCGTCCGTCCCAGCCGCCATTGTTACACGTATCTATCTGTACGTGATGTGATCGTCAATGAGCAAGGGCGGAGACCTTCGTACTGGTCTTTAAAGCACAGACAGTGGGGCTTGTCACCCTTAGCAGCGTCGCAATGTAACCCAGATGCACTGGATTGACACATCAACCTCAATCCCTTGCGAAACTTGAGCAGTGTTGCGGTATTCTGGGACGTGACACCATGTAATTCGGTAGAGAGATCCCGACGTTTCGGAGCGACCTGCTTCGGTATTCAGGTTAGAAGAATGTCTTCTGGGATCTGAGACCATGTAGTTTGGTAGAAAAATGCCAGCGTTTCGGAGAAATTTGCTGCCTCCATCTTGAGGGGTGAAACATACCTTCTAGAATGTGATGCTGTTAGTTTGGTAGGCAGATCCCAACGTTTCGGGGCGACCTGCTGCCTCTATGGTAAAAAAGTAAAGAAGTGAAGTTGTCAATATGCTTAACTAGCTAACACTACGCCATGAAGGCGTATGGGGGAATGTATATATGCATCCACATTTTCTTGACCTCGGCAGTAGCTATAGGTGAGTAGTCAGCTTTACGCCTCGCCCGGTTTACCCCCGGGGAAAGAGCCCCCAGGACCCATTGGATGGGAGGCTGGGTGAACCCCAGATCCTGTCTGGACGACGTGGAGAGGAGAAAATTCTTGACCATACAAGGACTCGAACTCCGACCTGTCGTCCAGCCTGTAGCCAATCGCTATACCGACTGCGCTATCCCGGCTTCCTCTATGTACAGGGTAAAACGTATCTTATAGGATGTAAGGCAGTGTAGTTTGGCAGATAAATACCAAAGTTTCGAAGGAACTGCCTAATTTAAGGTACTATTCCAGAATTTGCATGGAAGAACTGAGGAAAACCACAGAACGCCTCTGACAGGATAGTCGCTGTCCGGCCGACATTGAGATCGGGCGTCGCCTTAATACAACTCAGAAGCGTCTCTGCCGGATGGGCACCGGAAACGGGTAATAAAGCCAGGCAACGGCCCCCTCCCCACGTTCGTAGATTAAAATAATTAAAAATGGGGAAAAGGATGTATTATACCAAATATTAATACAAAAATTTACAATTATTTTTAAGTGTGACATCCATGTTTCTATACAGAGACCCACAGCTCGAAAGAGTGGTCCTCGAATATTCTTACAAGGGTCAACCGTAAGTTCGTAAGCAATTTTTCTGGCTGCCCCCTGATCCTAACGAAAAATCCCAGCGGAGCTCACGCTTCTGGGCCAGCTTCCCCGGTGAATTACGGTACAGAAACAATCGTACATGAAGATGAAGCATCCAAAAGCGTGTGAGATGTGTCATGCTACCATGTTTGAGATCAGTAAGGTCTTAATTACAGTATGCGATATTCATGACCTCATCACAGACGGGGTTTATTACGTTAACCAAGTGTTTTGTATTCTGTATGTTAAGAGGACAGGTCCAAGAATTTATAATTAATGAAACACTAGAGAACTGCCTGTTGAAATCAAGGGAAAAGTTAAGAAATTAATGCAGAAATTCTATTGCAGGCTGATTCCAGAGAGAAAAAAAACAGTTTCTTATTACAAGACACAAATGCTACTTTTAATGGAATTATTTAGAAGTGGTAAGGTTTATGGGGCCGGTCACGGTAGCCGTGAGGTCTAAGGCATGTACTATCTTCGCTCGCTTGGAAACCGGGATCGTGGGTTCGAATCCCACTCAGGGCATGGATGTTTGGTTTGTGTGTGTGTGCGTTTTTCTGTGTTTGTATACAGGTAGAGGCCTTGCGACGAGCCGAACACCCGCCCAAGGAGTCCTACCGAATGTGTGAGATCTAGAAAAACCGAAGTGAACGGAGAAGTTCATGGAGGTAGGCCTAGGCCCACTGGGGCTGTAGTTCCAAGGAAAAAAAAAGGTTTATGGATTTTTATAATAAAGGACGTTGTGGGTCATGCATACGGGGCAAATAATAAGTCCCTCCTGAAATTCCGAACTCGGCAGCGCGACAACCAAGACAGACACAGCAGAAAGGAGAACATCAGAAGGTATAGAATCTCTCCAAGTTTGTCTGGGTAATAGGCGCCATGGCGTACTTGCAGATTTCACGGCTAGGGGCAGTCGTGACAAAACATGGCGAGGACAGAGGATAAGAAAGCGTTCTGTGTCTTGGAATCTGCCAAAACTGAGTCAGTTGTGACGGTGTAACAGAAGTTTCGGACCAAGTCTCACATAGAACCACCTACAGACAAAACAATTCGTGAGTGGTACAAGAAATTGCAGCCGAGTGACTGCCTTTGCGCTGCGAAACGAACAGGCCGGCCGGGGCCATCGGCCGAGACTGTCCAGCGTGTGCAAGCAACTTTAGTCGAGAGCCCTCAGAAGTTAAGACAGTACATTAATAGAAGCATTTTGTACTCAGGGAGTAGTGACGTCGACCATATCATTGAAGAGCTACAGACTCCATTTTGTGTAGTTCTGCGAAGATGCATTTCCCAGTGGGATTTCAGATCTTTGGAATATAAGATCTAAAAGTTGGTGACGATGGTGCATTAATACAGATATTATGTTACTCGACATTGCGGCCTCCGTAGTCTAGCGGTAACGTTCCCACCTCATGACTCAAGGTACGCGGGTTCAAACCCGGCGGAAGTCGTGGAATTTTTAAGAGCGGAAAAATTCAGGGAACAAGTCCTCCGGAATGGACTTAAAGCCGTGGGTCTCGTGTCGTAGATTTACTGCACGTAAGAGAACCTCATGTCTCTAGGAGACCTCTGAGCTAAATTTAGGCAATTTCCCGCCCAAATAGTTTCCAATGCCTCCGGTAGATGGGGGAGGTTAGGTACCGCTGCCAGAGGAGGGACGACCTCACTGACAGAAAGGGACTAACTATCAGATACCACTGCCAGTAGAAACTCGAAACCTCGCTGGCAGAAAGGGAACGATAGCAAGCACCAGTACCGATAGGGTATGGAGACAGTAGAAATTCAAAGGGGGACGCACAATAGATCAAACTGGTCGCGGTGCATGGGGTAACCCACCCCCTCAATACTCAATACTCAATGTTTCTCGACGTTATTCATCTTCCTGTTTTTATTTAAAACATTACGTTTCAGAGACTCTGTTCTTTCTCCGTCTTCAGGTAGAACCTTCTCAGTTGGGCCCAGTCGATAGAGCTAGTCACTATCTTCGGACACCTGCACCAAGTCACAGTCAAAGTTATGTTGCAACTGACGGTCGGTCAGTCTGTCTGGCTCATGTCCAGAAGTTTCTTTTTATACGAAAGTTAACTGTCCTGTCCATGTGGGGCGCCCTCTCTGACGAGAGGTCGGGGTCTGTCATTTCTCAGTCGTATTCGGTAATATTAAGTCTATTGTCAGTATGTACACCTATTTACAAGATTATACTTAATATCTACTCCAGTGTGCAATATATACAAGGCCTCTATCAGTCCAGGCTCAGTACAGCAGATTATGTCCTATTTCTAGTAGTATTCGCTACCACGGCAGTCTAGTCACTTGAACGGTCGTGTGCCTGACCGCCGCCAAGTTTAAGCCTCTTATACTTTCTGTGGCGGGCTTCGCCTTGACCAATATTGCGAACATTCTCATTATCATGATTTTGTATGACTTCTGCTTGCTGGCTGCATAATTTTGTTACAAAGTCACATACGTACGGGATTTTGAATGCCATGCGAAACTCGTGGACCGGTGTGCGCCTTGGAAAATTGCCAGTGGTGCGGAGAACCTTGTTTTGCAGGCGCTGCAATTTCAGTAGATGAGTGTCTGCCGCGAACTCCCAGGCGGGACTAGCATAAGTCATTACGGATCTAATAAGAGCTTTGTGGAGGGTCAGTTTAATGTTAGCGCTCAATCGCTCAGTTTTGAATAAGGAATGTACCCTAATGAATGTTCTGAAGGCCTTGACTTCGATCATTTCTATGTGCAATCTCCATGTAACTCTCTTATCGAAGATTACACCTAGATATTTTGCACTAGTTACAAATGGAATATTTCGTCCATTTAGAGTGAGACAAGACTCAGGCGGTCGACGACTACGAGAGAAGTAGACCCCCTGAGTCTTATCTTAATTAATTTTTATATTCCACCGCTCACACCAGGTCTCCATTGAGCTGAGACCGCGCTGGAGTTTTCTAACAATAAAACCCTCCTTGCGATCTGTCGCATACAGACAAGTGTCGTCCGCAAAGAGGGCCAGGTGAACACCATGTGTTTGGGGGGCATCATTAATGTATATATTGAAAAGAATGGGGGAAAGGACAGAACCTTGTGGCACCCCTGCTTGCATTTCTCTTGGCGTTGACATTTGTCCTTCAACCGAAACCCTGAACTTACGTTGAGAAAGAAAGGATCCAATAAGTTTGGTCAAACTGTTCGAGAATTTCAATTTTGATAACTTATACAGCAAACCTGAGTGCCACATGGTATCAAAGACTTTTTCGATGTCCAAGAACACTGGGGCCATAGACATTTTATTGTTGAAATTAAGGTTCACGTGGTCCGCCAGCCTCATACATTGCAAGGTCGTGCTGTGACGTGCACGAAAACCAAACTGGCTTGCGCTGAGCAGGCCTCTTTCTTCAATATGTGGACACCTGCACCAACACAAGACAGGGTATACAAGCCAAACACAGCACAAACCATCTGTGAGAGTTAAGTAAAAAAACCGTTAGAACATTAAGAACTCCACGCGTATGAGGCCTAGCACCAGAGAACTATCAGAATTGAAGTCATCACTGGAGAAATAAATTCTTTGTATGGTATCAGCATAAGAAACAGCAATCTTCTTCAGAAGCATGTTTGACTAATTCTGATTTTTCAACCAGACCTTGCGTAAAGTTATATTTGTACTCCTTAATGCGTACTTCTAAAGGTCTGCTTGTTTCACCGATGTAACATCAGTCACAGTCACACAGAATATATTGTTTATTCCCTATTAGCGCAGTCGGTGTAGCGACGGGCTACGGACTGGACAGCCTGGTTTCGATTCCCGGAAGGGTCAAGAGATCTTTCTCTACTTTACAACGTCAAGACCGGCCCTGGAGCCCACCCCAGCCTCCTATACAATGGGTACCGGGGGTAAAGCGGCCTCCGTCTAGTGCCGATGTCAAGAATGGTGGAACTACTCGTATACCTCCACTCCCCAGTACCTCTTCATGGCTTGCTGCTTACTGAATTAAGCACATGGACAACTTTACCTTCTACCTGTAGAGTATACTATCGAGGTGAATAATGGCGTCAGGCATAAATATATACCACAGAGGATGGAAGGATGGTGTTTTTTTATTGTTGATGCAGGTAAACTGAAGATACGGATCAGAAATGCCGTTTATTATAGTGTATCAGATTCCAGAGAAAGCCATTCATTGTTAGAAACAAAGACTGCTCGCTCATTCATGACCTACTACAGAACTCACGTACATTAAACGATCAATGGCTCGTTAGTATGATGACCCCAAAATTTCCTAATTTCAAAGATTTCACTCACCGTTAACAAAAGTCTTTTGTGTAAACAGAGGAAAAGTTGTAAGATTTGAGGCTTTCACGGCGGTGACTATGAAGAAAGCAGTCTTCTGGGATGAAGATGGAGGCGATACGTTCCTCCGAAACGTCGGTTAACACCACATATACACGGTGCCAAATCCCAGAAGACTGCTTTCTTCAGAGAAAAGTTGTTTGTACAGCTAAAGTTAAATTTGAAATGAACAGTTCTAATTAAGTATGTGGTACAATTGGGTAAAGGAAAACACGTTTGAAAATTTATATTTAATACAGTTCTGGTGGATGGGCATCTGATGTCGGTCGCGAATCGTTTACTGTTGTAGCAAAAGTTCATCACCTATATCCAAATGGAACGATAATGAGGTAACACAGAATTTCGCTAACCAAACGCTCGTTAATGGTGGAATGGTATTCGTTTCGTTTCTGAATCCAACCAGCAAAGCTACATGATAACTGAGATTTCCAATTTCATCGTCTGAAGAGACTGACTGTACAGCCTTCTGTGATATTTCTGAAACCTACGTGGACGCACTAGTTTCTGTTCAAGGTGCGGGACTGGGGATTCCCCAGTAGCGATCTGACGGTCAATAATTTTTGTGTACTTCTTGTCCTGCTGCCTCTTTCCCCCATTTTATTTTTGTTTGAATTTACGCGAGCTAATAACTTGAAGTAGGCGGTGTCAGTAAAGC
This sequence comes from Cryptotermes secundus, assembly GCF_002891405.2. Classification (NCBI taxonomy): domain Eukaryota; kingdom Metazoa; phylum Arthropoda; class Insecta; order Blattodea; family Kalotermitidae; genus Cryptotermes; species Cryptotermes secundus. The sequence continues at coordinate 730,066 of NW_019733328.1, forward strand.
CTGCAAATGCATTATCAACATTTACTTTTGCCTTCTGCCTATGAAACAAGTTGAAGGATTTGCCATATTGTCACTGGAAGAAGGACTTATGGCATCAGCACATAATGGTCATGTCATTAAGTTTCACAAAGCTTGCCTAAAGCATTTTAAGAGATATGACCAGGATATCTGAGCCAGTATAGTGACAGGGTCGAGGGCTGGATAACCACTGACTCGGTGTTCAGTTCCAGCAAGGGCAATATATTGTAACATGTAGACCCGTTGCTAAGTAACGACTTTGTAAAAAACGCCTGTTGCTGGGCAACACATTCCTAACACGCACCAATGGACTAACTGGGAAGAGTATTCTCTACGCGGTCCATGCGACAGCTGCGTGACGCAACAGTAGAAGAACTGTTGGAAGCGATGTGTTTCTATGTGGTCCGTGCCGAGATGTTATAAGCAGGAGAAGTCTAGAATTTAATTAGTTGTGAGACAGTTACCGCCAAATAAGGGCGTTAGAATACGGAAGCCGAGGAAGCCACGGCGTTGGAAGCCGTTACTAAGCGACAACCGGTGAAGATACAGCAGACTGAGAAGACTTAATGCGTGTTGTGGTGATTTGTAGAGCGTATGAATTAGCGAGAACAGTATAATTACTTATAGTTATGGTCCGTAATTGGTCAGTAAATCCAATTACTAATCTAAACCTCGTCTGTAACCACTCAGTCACATGACAACTGGTGTCAGCGCTCCCAGGCTGGCCCTGGGGCTCTCACAACTTTGGGTACCTTGGGCCTTTTCTGCGGGGGTAAAGCAGTTCGATCGTGAATCCGAATACTCTCTTCTACCTAGTGCCGAGGTTAGGAATACGTGGAACTATACTTTTACTCGTCATGCATCTTTATAGTTTGGTACTTAATTAAGAACTGGGATAATTTCACCTTTTAATTACTTGATGAAGCCCAAATGTTATCGCCTTCCAAACAAACAAACTCCGTGGCTTTAGTCCTCAAGCGAACTATACCGACCGAGCGACCGCCGCTTGTTGGCGAAGTTAGTGCCCTTCCAGGTGTAATTAATTGTCCAGCTCCATAATCAGGACCCTAAAGTTCAGCGTTACAGTTCGTCCTCGATTTCATTATCCCTTCTGTCCAACTTGATACAGCATTGTCCTTCAGTCACTTGCTGACGAGGCGCGTTGCCAGTTGTATGATTTATATACGAATACGATTCCACCAGAGATATTAATATAGACTGTGACCTCTGGAAGCTTACGACTGCACTCTTTGACGTCTGGGGTTGAAATGAAGATGTGGTAACTGTGCTAATGTTTCTACTTGCCACGTTACACGTTGACAGGGCCAGGGATCGCCAGGCTCCGCTCGTCATGAGGCGACGTGTTGAGCCCTCCCGTCTGTTATTTCGTTCTGTAGCCAGTCCAATGGAATTAGTATCAATTTAATATTATCTAACCATGTACGTATCTTTTTCCAAATTGTTTATTTTCATGGTGTTTTCCAGCCACGATTTTATGTATAACTTGATTCAGTGCCCACAAAAGCCATGGGACGCATGAGAGGAGCAGTATGTGGACATTTGGGGACGTTGCACAGCGAGTAGGTTTGTGATGTATGCGTCACATACTGTTGGGAAAGCAATGCGTGTGTAAATCGGGTGGGAGAAACAAGAAGCGATGTAAAATTTTGATACTGAAACCTCTTTGAAAGCAGCCATTTGGAAGACCGAGAAGTAAATGCAAGGACTGGCTTAAAGTGGAAGTCATGAGGATGGTTTAGTATTCTTTGTGCCGATTGGTTTTGGTATTAGCGATGGTTAACCATCAAGCTTTTACTGGCAAAGAGTTGATTTGTTAATTCATGAGGAAGAGAGTTAAGTATTGTGCAAGAAGGCGCTGTGTTATTGGTTTATTCCGTCGTCTTGGGGGTCAGAGGGTGCATTTCGGTTCGATTCCCGGCGCTACCACATTTTCTGAGAAGTAGTGGGTCTGGAACGGGGTAAACTCAGCCTCGTGAGGATAATTGAGGAGATGTTTCAAGGAAATAGCGGCTCCGGTCTAATAGAAAACAAAGATTAACGGCCGTGGGGATCCGTTGCGCTGACCACGCGACACCCTATATCCGCAAAATTTGGTCCTAACTTCGCCGACAAGCGGCAGTCCCTCAGTCGGTATAGTTCGCTTGCGGACTACAGGCCACGGAGTTTGTTGTGTTTTTGTGTGCTGTCAGATCTCCGGCAATACCGAGTCCGATGCGCTCATGTCCACGTCATGACCCCTGGGCAACGTCTTTCACGCCTAAGTTGTTCACTCGAGTTCTGACGCTTCCATATTGGGACCAACCAACTAAGGGAGACAGTCCTGATAGAAAACACTGACCCTTCAGGATTGCTGGGGGTTGGGTGTGGGGCTGGCAACTCCACCCTGGGAAAAAATATCACGAAAACTGAAGAAGCAACACCCGGCCAGACCAACTTACTAAGTAGAGAAGACTGGCCGAAGCTTCTGAAGAAGGACAGGGCCTACACAGGGCTATTGAGCCACCGATAACGATGACGATGACGATGATGATGATGATGATGATGATGATTCCATAGTCTAGAGTATTGCAGCCCACTTCGTATCACGAATTCTTTCACACTGCCTGTGATGCAACTTCGGATATGCAAAAAATCGATTGACGTCTTCGTTTTGGAGGACCGTCATAGGTTCTACAACTTCATTAAGTCAGAAAGGCAGAGCCTTATAGATGCTGTGAGTGAAGTCTCGAATGTTAAAAACAGCTTCTTTTTGCAATTATATATATTATATATATATTATAATTATAATACGGTGGATGACGTTTATTAAGGTATTAGTGGATAACCCAGGGGTTCGCCTGTCACTGTAGCCGAGCAGTCTAAGGCATGTAATGTCTTCGTTCGCTCGGAAGCCGGGATGGTGGGTTCGAATCCCACTCAGGGCATGGATGTTTAATGTTTGTGTGTGTATAGGTAGAGGCCTTACGACGAGCTGATCACCCGTCCAAGGAGTCCTACTGAATGTCTAAAATCTAGTAAACCGAAGTGAAACGGAGAGTTTCATGGAGGTAGGCCAAGGCCCAAATTTGTGCTGTAGCACCAAAGGAAAAAAGAACAGGGTTTCTCAAACATAATACGGTGACCCATGTACCAGTTTACGCCAGAACCCCCTCCCCCCAAATTTCTGTTGGTCAATTCATAGTGCAGTTTTGCACCTCTTTGCATAACAACAAGAACGTCAGAAAGAAAGCTCAGAGACAGAGAGAGAGAGAGAGAGAAGTAAAGCTGCCCTTGGGTTTAATTAATTAATCAAACGCCACGCCATGATGACGTATGGGGGAGTGGAGTTATAGATCCACCGTTCTTGACCTCGGCATTAGATGGAGAAGAATGGTCAGCTTTACTCTCCGGACGCGGAATAGAGAAACATCTCTTTCCCCTTCCGGGAATCGAACCTCGGGCCGTTGAGCCCATAGCCCACCTCTATACTGACTAAGCTATCCAGGCTCTTACAAGATGGGCGAAATTTATACGCACAGAACAAATGTCTTGTGTGTAGGCCTACAGAAACCACGTGATGGTACACAGACATTGAAATGTGCCCAGACGCATTGCTTCGTTGCAGGAACTAGAATGCGTATTGAGTTATTTTCCTTGCTTTTTTTTTTTTTTTTTTTCACGTGACTACACATCCAAGCCTTGAGCGTTCAGTTATTTTATCCTTGAAGCATTTTTGCATTGCTAAAACAAATAGCAGAGAGAGAGAGAGCGTGATTTTTACTTCCACTTAGCGATCACATCTCTGAGGAGTGTGCAGAGCTGTGGCTTTGGATAGGCGCGAGGGAGTGACGACAAAGCTTGAGAAGAGTGCGTAATGAGGCGCTACGTAATTTGTACTCTTCACAAGATATTACTGAGGTGATCAAATCCTGGACGTTGAGTAACCCCTATGGGATGTGACGCTATTTAATGTGGTATATTATTACCAGCTTTTCGAAGGAACTTTTTATCCCCCATAAACTTTGTTAACGATCAACAAAACTACACGAAGTTACGTCTCAGAATATAGTAACTCATGGATTCGTCAGGTCCGACACAGTCCTACAGAAATTGTATTCCATTTGCTTGATGGAGTAGGTTGGCGTGGCGGTAACTCTCTTGAACTGGCTATCATGACTGAGACATTCCGTTGTTTTTCTCACTGTCCTCTCAGATAAGGAGGCGGGATGGCTTAGTCTGGACGGCGGGTCTGTAATGGGGTCCACTCAGCCTCGTGAGGATAATTGAGGAGATATTTCAAGCAAATAGCAGCTCTGGTCTAGAAAACCGAGATTAACAGCAATGAAGATCCATTGCGCTGACCACGCGACACCCTCTATCCGCTAAAGTTGGCACCAACTTCGCCGACAAGTGGCGGTCGCTCGGTCGGTATAGTTCGCTTGCGGACTACAGGCCACTCCTCTATACGTGTTCATGGCGTAATTCTTAAATAAACATTGGGAAAACGCCACGGTTAGGCCACGAATGATTCTTTACAGATCCTTACCAGTTCAGTATCAATTTATCATTATGCCATTCACGCTGTATGGTCTAGATACTGACGTAATAAACCACATAGGAACCCACACGCGTGACCACAGCCTGTTTCCCTTGAACAGATTTTAATTCTGCCCTTGTATTTCCATGCCTGTGAAAGCCCGTGATAACGTTTGATTCCTTTACCGAGTTGTGCGCCCGTCACCTAAAAGGCATGGGATATAGTCCATTACGGATATGAGCTCCTCTAGAGATAATATCGACCGCTGGCTGCGATAGCAGTAAAACCCATCCGCATATGCGAATGACAGCAGAAGCCTGTCCGGCAGTATGGGACCCAGTGCGCCTGTGAAAATATTGCTGGCTTGGGGGAGGTGGGCGAAGGAACACTGTCAGACATTATGCCGACAGGATTTCCCAACCTCTTAGCATTCGATCCCCCGAACAGGTTTAGCTACTTTTTGTAATAACGGAATGTCGAAAGGCTAAGTATGTATTAAAAACACACAGAACATCTACTTAATTAAGCTCCTAATTACAGATTCGTAAGTGTCAAATGGGGCAGGGCATGTAGCACGAATGGGGGAGGTAGGATATTGGTGGGACAGCCAGAAGGAAAGAGACAAATGGGAAGACCAGGGCCTAGGTGGGTGGACAATATTAAAACGGATCTTAGATAGGATGGGATGGTATGGATTGGATTGATGTGGCTCAGGATAGGGACCGGTGGAGGCCTCTTGTGAACACGGTAATGAACTTTCGGGTTCCATAAAATGCTGGGAAGTTCTTGAGTAGCTGCAGATTTGTCTTCTCCTCAAGAAAGGCTCATCTCCATAAGTAAGTAAGCGTCAAATGCAGCGGTTGCAACTTAACTGTGAGCATGTCCACATGTTTCAGTATAATTGTGACACTATGTATTTTGGTGGAAACTTACCGAAACTTCGATCAATTTCTACCAGACTATACGACATAATATCCCAGAAAACAGTGCTCTTCTTGGTCACCGCTGTGAAAACATGAACTAGGTATTTATTGATTGGTTGACAGATTCGTTAGTTAATGGTTTCTCAAACTATGTGTCGTGACCTGTTCTCAAGAGTTCTTTAAAATATGGTTGTTTCAACAGACTGTTCTGGCGAACCAGCCATATTTAAAATACGTACGTTCGAGAAATGTAACTATAGCAGGTTAAACATTTAACGAATTCTGTCGTGACTGGTAAAGGTAAAGCTGTTCCTGTAACAGACCATGGAGGTCCATAGGGTTGTGAGACATCGAGGGTCCCACATTATCTAGACCATCGGCCCACAGATAGCGGTAAGGTTGTCAGCCTTACACGTCCGCCGCCGTTTACCCCCCAGGAATATTCCTCGTACTCATTTCTGGACTCGAACCCGCGACCTTCCGGTTTGTAGCATAGTGCCTCAACCAACTACGCTACCACGCCCCCCCCCCCTGTCGTGACTGCACAGGAACAATGTATGGCTTACTGTAAGTGTAGAGAGGCTGTAAAGCTATTTAGGTTCCTGCTGTCACCGTACAGACTTGCATGGAGGTTCAAGAACGTGAAGGAGGTCACGTAAAATTTTATATTATCTTCGGGAATCGTATCATGAAGTCTGAAACCCTTGGATTAATATATTTCAATGCCATGCGGTTTAAAAAGGCCTGAACCAGTCAGGGCCCCTAAATATCGTGTTCATATATTTGAATCCCACCAAAGGTATCGCTGTTTTACTTGGGATTTCCGGTTTCAGCTGGATTTTCCTGTGTTGTTCTGTGAAATAAATGCCCTGTGGTTATTTGAGCTTTCTAAGGACATCTACCGTTGTTCGTAGTGATGACTGTGTAGTGAACTAGAGAACATAAACACATGCTGAGCACGTTGCGATGAGATGTTCCCGTTGCCCTTCAAGCAGAACACCCCATAGGTATACTTCAAGGAATCAATTTTATATAGCAAAAGAACAAGCATTCAGGAAGTACATAAGTTCGCATCTGCAGTTATGACAGTTAACATGTTTTACTCTCGTGACTTGTGATTATTGTAATAAGTTGAGTTTTATAATTTCGGGAAGTCCACTGCCTCATTGTGAACCGGGCTTTCATATAGTATCCATTCTTCCAAGAACATGAGCCAAATTTTTTGTAACACTAAGACGTGCTTAAAGAAACGTTTAAAAGCAATTATTGTCCTCATATTACAAGATTAGCGTGTTTCAGTAAACGTTTTAGTTACATCATACACGTATTATGCGATATTCAGTGTTTAATCTTAATCTTTTAAACGTTTAGAAGGATGTAAATATTAATATTTCTTTGCACATATAATGTTAGCCTTCATAGATCCAGTATACCGAACATTTGCATTTAAATTTGTCTGGATTTAGATTTGAATTCTGTTTCTTGAATTTGAATTGTTCAGGAATAAAACGTTTTGTTTTCTGCCACTGCTGTTGTAGTTTCTTGTCTCTGTCACCAGGAGGCACTTGTAAGAATACAGAATACCGAACATCACGGTTAGTGATGATCAGGGTCCGGATTTTGATTACATGTCATATTTTTTTCCTTGTATCCTATGCGATGCTCTTAAATATATAAATCTCGGATATGAGCTCCTGGTTACAGAAATGTAAATTTTATAGGTATTTTTTTGTAATTTTTTAACATTTTTAGATTTAAGGTCATTTTTTCATTTTGGGGGTAATTTTTTGGTAAATTTTGGGACTTTTAAGGGTATTTCTTGTCATTTTTGGCCATTTTAGGCAATTTTTCTTCATGTGTTTTCTGAAATGTGAATAACATGGAAGCGAAGTGTTCTTTCTTTTCTCCTTTAGGTCGTTTTTCTGGATTTTTCGGTCATTTTATAGGTCTTTTTTTTTTAAATATTTTCGGGTCATCAAAATCCGGGCCCTGCATATTACATTTTTGGGTCATATTTTAGGTCATTTTTCTGGATTTTTTCGGTCATTTTATAGGTCATTTTTTAAATATTTTCAGGAAGTCAAAATCCGGGCCCTGATGATGATCAGTAGTATCTTTGCTGCCACCTTATATAGTTTTACTATCGTAATCGATTTTGATACTGTAAAGGTTAAGTACTGCGCACAGAACTGTTTGACAGGTTAAGAAAGGTTTCAAAATAGGTCAAAAATACACACTATACATACCTGTTACATAAAACAAGGACGTGCCCATAATGAAGGTTGCAGTTTGAGGAAGTTATCTTGATTCACGTGGCGACAGAGGCAGAGTTTCACTGTGTGTGCTTCTTCGCGGAAGTCTGGATGTGCACTATTGGCAGGTCACACTCATCTGGCCTTGGTAGGAAAGGGGGGGGGTGATGGTGTGAAGATGGAACTTACCCCCTCTCTGGAAACTGGAACTACAGGGAAGATGATGTAGAGGGGACAGTTACTTGGCGTAGTTTGCCAGCATACCAACCGTGTCTCTCTCGCACACACACAACTGCGGGAAACCCAGACACGAACTGCCCAGACCACTTCCCGACATGACGTCATAACGTTCCTGTTCTCTTACTCTTTCTATCTCTTCGCAATATTCAGTCTCTCTGCTTATTTTAACGCGATGTACTTTTGAGACGCGTTCCCATCCCAGCGCGGCCCATATTAAAACCTTCGTGTCCTACTGTCTGTCTGTAGACTTGCTCATGAACAACTAGAGAACATCTGAACGAATTTCAATGAAATTTGGTATTGAGAACCTTAAAATTTGTTAACCCGTACAGTTTTTTTTTTCTGTTAAAATCGGTCAACACTGACGGACACTTATCGTGACGGCCTACTTGTGCTTTATCGCGTGCGTCTGGAACGTAACTAGCCGAATACTTACGTTCGTTTGTCGTCATCACAGCAGCGTGATCTGTAATGGCATGAAATGGAAGCCAGCGATTCGGTGTAACAGCCCACAAACAAATTGCAACATACAAAATTAAGAAACTTTCTTCTTTTCTAGCACCAGAATCCTGTGTGTGTCTTGGTCCTCTCCATGGTTTCCTAACAAATTTTTTCCGAGATGGAATCGTTAGTACCACGCAGGATGAAGCAGCACACTTCGTGTGACCCCTGCCCTTTGACCTGGGATATTGGTAGCCCTACCAGGATCTTACTCCCCGCCAGCATAGCTCTTCGGGTCATTTGGGCGCGCAAACCTCTCCACGATAAGGCGGGAATCCTCAGTGAGAAGTAGAACATTTTATATTAAAGAGATATCATCATCACAGGGCCGACAGGAACTCAACTTTAATTCTGATACCTAAGAAGCATGTGAATATATACGGCCCCACTTGTGAGGCTCATCCCGCTTCCTCTCGCTGTGTTATACTCGTTCTCCCGCGCGTCTTGTTCTTCTACCCTGAAGATAGACGCAGCAGGTTCTTTCAGAATGTTAGTACCCTTCTGCTGAACTATACGGCGTCATATTACAGAAAATAAAAGTACATTTTCTGCTCAATGTTAAAGAGTGCCATTGGCGCCTTCTTATGTAGCAACGTCTCTGTCATGAGCGCCTTCCTATGCGGCAACTTCTCTGTCATGAGCGCCTTCCCATGCGGCATTTTCTCTGTCATGAGCGGCTTCCTATGCGGCAACTTTTGGCTCATGAGCGTCTTCATATGCCGCAACTTCTGGCTCATGAGCGCCTTCGTTTGCGGCAACTTCTGTCATGAGCGCCTTGGTATGCGGCAACTTCTCTGTCATGCGGCTCATGCAGGTAGTCTAAGTTTTACACTGAAATACGAAAACTTCAGTTTTCCGCAAATATTTCAGTAAGAGTCTCTCTATCTGTTGCACCACAATAAATACCCCGTAATTATGTGAAGTGTTTTGTAATTGAAAGTAATTGCCCATCCGTGCGAACGTTAGTACTGATATTCCAGACTTATTGCACCAGGCACCAGATAAAACTGAGAATTCTTTTCAAGCTTCAGAAGTAAAAATTGTCAGTTGTCCACGGGCCAGGACCAAAACCTTGTTCCCGAGGCTCGTTACGTAACAGCCAACTTCATGGAAAATGCGTTTCTAAATGAAGAGCAACCCTGTTCTTATGAAAAACGTCTTTGTCGCAAATTTCAGTCTGTGTGACTCCTTTGTTCTCTTCGCACAGAGGTGACCCGTCCGTCTCGCATTCTGGAGATTTCCGATTCGATTACGGACCGGGGACCGACCAGTCTGAAAACTTCCCTGGTTTACTCAGTACCTCCAGGAAAATTCACGTCTTTCCTCCCCTGCATGCCTATTTATCGCTCACGAGCATTATCATATATTAATATTATTTATCGTGTATTATTATTGTTATTTTTATTACACTTTCTTTGTATTGTGCCTTATACATCATCTGATTAAAAGTTAAAAATTTAAAACAACTAGGCCTACTACGTTTCGAAGGCAGGCTCTTTCTCGGTCCTCATGTAAAACGCAAATAATTTTACCTCTACAAGGAAGTAACGCATAAGATTTTCGGCACGTTTTCAACGAAAATTTGCAGCAATCATGGACTTGTCTTTACCATATCTGTCCGCATGTAACGACTGGAAAACGGCTCAACGAATGTAGTGACACTTGCTATTAGGGAATTCTACTACATTTTTGTCCCATAAAAACTAGAGTTAAATTCGGACATTAATAACGGGTATAGCTTATGAAGACCCGCGTGCTTCTTTACGCTTATCGCGAGCGTAACTCGTCGAATATTCATTGAAGCAAAAATAAGTTTCGAACAGAATTAACAAAGAAAAATGAAACGCACGTTTCATTCTCGGTACACTTTTCCCGTGGGAGTCGGGATAGCGCAGTCGGTATAGTGACTGGCTACGGGCTGGACGGCCGAGGGTTCCGAGTTCGAGTTTCGGTAGGGGCAGTATTTTCTCCTCTCCACGTCGTTCATACCGGATCTGAGGCCCACTTACCCTATCCTATGGGTAAGGGGGTAAAGCAGCCTGAGAGTGAAGCTGACCACTCCGCTCCAACTATTGCCGAAGTCAAGAATACATTGATCTATACATCCAGTCCCCCATACGTCTTCATGGCGTAGTGCTTAATTAGTTAAACACAGTGACAACTTTACCTTGCACACTTTTCCCGTAAAGGGGCACCCGATAGCGCAGTTACTTGCAGTGTTACAAGTCGGAAGTTCGCGGGTTCGATTACCGATGAGGTCATTGGATTTTTTTTTTTCAATTTACCAAATCCTTCCAGCCGCACTATGGCCCTGAGGTCGACTCAGCCTCTAACAGAAATGAGTACCAGCAATCTTTCGGGAGGTAAAGGGCGGGTGGCCGACGCGTGAGGCTGACAACCTCACCGCCATCTGTGAGCCGATCTAGAAAATGTGGGAGCCTCGATATCTCAACGCTGTGGGCCTCCACGGCCTGTTACAGGGATAGCTTTTACTTTTCCCGTAAATCTAGTGTTTTATGAGATAATCATCCGAAAAGTGTTCTTATGTGTCATTTGGTAATTCGAGAACGATTGGATTGATTTTGTCTCAGGTCGACTGCCCGTTTTGCGCTATTTGTAAGAGGGAAGGTCGGAGTTGGCATTCACAAATGAGAAGTCCAGAAGAGAGCAAGTTCACGAGAATTGTAACGCCATGCATACATATCCTAACTTGTTCGCAGCTCTTATGTTGGCGCGTCTGTCGCTTTAAGGCAACAAACCTTGTTATGGTCATTTCTCTTTACCACCTCAGCTGGACTGAAAGTCCGGAATTTCCAAGCTTTTAGTTCATCAGCTGGAATAAATTAAATTGTATATAATTTCATATGTAAAACTTTTGAACGGAGTGTCTGGTTACTTAGGGCATGCATATTTCTCTGGTAAAGCGATTTGTAATTATGTTTTAAGCGGTTGTACTTGGAATGCCTTCAAGACATCTGTTAAGTAAATTAGAACATGTACCTTGGCATGTATTTAAAAAAAAAAAACATAATTTTGTATCTCCTCTTTTACCTGGGATTTCCCTAATGAATTTGTATACTTTAAGAATACTTTTACTAAATGGTGTGCGCCGAAGCACCTGTGTTCTTATGTAACTGTGTTGTTCAGCAAGTAGATGTTGCTGACAGCGTCCATCAAATCATATTTCAACATTTTTGTGAAAACCTATTTTTCCTACGTGCTGTATACGTGAATGAAAGGTTTATATCATCGCACTTACGGAATACCCGTTCAGAATTCAGCGAGAAGCCTCATCAACTGTTACAATTTTTATACTACTAGCGTCCCTTGGTTTTTCCTGTATTCCTTTCCAGTTCTGTATGTTATCGGATCCTCCATGGAGCCCGACTATAACGCCATCTGCCACGTCATTATGAAAGATTAACTCCATCCAGTGTGATTGATAAATGTTTTTTCTCTCCTTTTTAATCTTTCTTCCTTGACATGTTTCGGTGTGAGACGCCATCATCAGAAGGATGCTTTCCGCTTCTATTGATACGTCCTTCTGAACATGGTCTCTCAGACCGAAACATGTCAAGAATGAAAAATTAAAGAGAAGAAAAAATTATCAGTCAACCCCGGACGGAGTTGATAACCGTATATAATGTTGCTAGCGTGATGGACCATGATGAACCAAATCAAATCCAGCTCCCACGAATAACATTCACAAATAGTCCAGCACAGTCGTTCCTGGTTTCTAGCCCCGTCGGGACCCATGACAAAAATTTTACGTGTTTTGAAATGGGGTCTTCACTTCAATTAGAGGATGGGTGTGCTACTGGTCACTCCCCATCTACTAGGGAGTGACTGCTGGTTCTCACTCTCAGTCAGTCACAGCTGGAAGAATGATTGAACATAAACTGTCTCATTTACATAGTATACTACACTTCATATATCCACATCAAAATATTATTAATACAGAATAGACACGATGAGCTGAAAGAAAAGACTGTTCGCTCATTCGTGAGCTCCTACGCAACAAACGTTTATGCGGCATGTTAATACTCTACAACTCATTTTTGTGGTAACCCGAAACTGTGTATGTCAAGGTCACCGTTATGTTTCACTTCTATACTCGTATACATGGATTGAAAATCAGTCTGTCAGTTTGTCGTTATGTCGTTTTCACTCCGTCTTCATGCAAACGAAATGCAAAAGTAAATCTAATACAACATATATTTTTGTATATAAAAATTAAATGAAAGAATTGATCACATTAAGGCGTGTTATGAAATATTTACATGAAATGGTATAATGTAAAGAAGAGGGGGGAAAGAAGTGGGAGAGGAATTACATCATGACGTATAATTAAAGAGGCTGGAATATGGGAGAAAGGAGGAAAAGAGATGAAACATGACAGTTCTTATAACGAATGAAAATATTGCTGCTGAATTTCCAGCGGACTTTATGCCAGTATCTTTTATTCTCGATTCTGTGTGTATTTAAAGAGATAACTATTAACATACGAGTTCATAGACCGTCCTAAGCCTCTGATGTAATTGTTTCAGCAAATATCGAAATAGGCTTCATTGTGAGTGGGTAAATAATGGTTCAGCATATGTAATTATAGTTGATTTATTAAATAAAAATAATACAAATTATTAACTTCTCATATATAATGCATATAAAACGTACGTAATAACCTAGCACTCCTTGATGGTAATAATACTGCTCTCATATACGTCCGTTTTACTGGCATACAATCATAACCTAATTTATATTTAGAATTACTTCTATATCTAGTAATTGTGTATTGGTCAATGATTAGGAGCATTTTATCTTTGTAATATCTCTTAAACGTTGACTGTTTTTGCTAGTGTTACGAGACGCAATGGCCATTTCACTTTATTGGTATGGAGGCCCGCCTCATTTGCAGTCTTTGCTGTTATTGGTATGTACACAACTGGTTACTTTTTCGTTTATAACAATCGCAACTTTAATTATTTTCTTTTATTCGCTTAGTGGGAGGTGGAGTCCAACTGGGTCCACTCGGCACGGCGGCCATTGATTGGCCTATTGTAGCCTGCCCCGGCTGATTATGATGATGGAGAATTTGGTGGAATGAAGATTGGCAGGGGAAACCGAAGTACTCGGAAAAAACCAGCCCCAGCGCCATTTTGTCCACCACAAATCCCACTTGACCAGACCCGGGATCGAACCCGAGCCGCCGCGGTGGGAAGATTGAGCTATGACGCGGCCGGAATCACAACTTCATTGAGAACAGCGGGAATTCTCGAATTGTACCCTGGGTTATGTTACCACGTACTTTGTTTTGTGCATCGTTTAGCGATGTTCCCAGTGCCTCAGACTGTGGATATGGCGACGAACAGTAGAACGCTTACTAATTATAAAAAGTTTTGGAATGAGGCGGCTGTGACTTAATCGAACTACTTTCCCCCCGGAATCTGTGTGGAGGGACTGAGGAAAATCACGAAAAGCTTGCTCAGGTTGAGCGGTGTCCCGGCTGAGACATGAACTTAACACCTCCCAAAAACAAGTCTAGGACGGCCTCGTGGCCACACACAGATATGTACAGCGGGGTATTCTTGCGAGCTTGCGAGGAAGAATCGAACGTTGGTCGCTTCAAGTCGGTCCGACTCATAAAGCGTAGAGAGCTCACTAGAATTCAGTATCGCGCAGTTCAAGTTGTGCAAGTCTGTATGCAATATATATATATATATATATACTATTTGTTCTTATTGTCTGTCATACTTCGTTATAACATGTATTGCTATTCATGGAACCAAAAATAACAGATTAACGTTCTACGAATCAAATGTGTTAGCTTTGGATTTTCACCTGACGTTTTGTATGGCTGTGAAAATTCCATCTCTCAGTTTAAAAGAATGAAAGGAAAACTGTTTCCTGGGATGTGACGCGTGCCGTGTGGCTCGACTGCACGGCGTTATATCCCATAAAATGCAATACCCTCCCTAGTGACCTTTGTGAGAACCTCAGTTTAAAAATTCATTGAATGGGTTTGGGAATGGAGTACTGAGGAGATTATTTGGATCCAAGAGACAGGAAGTAGCAGAAGGCTGGCTCAGATTGCACAACGAGGTGCTTCATAATTTGTACTCTTCATCGAATATTATTAGGATGATGAAAATCAGGGGGGATGAGTTGCGCGAGGCATGTAGCACGCACTGGAAAAAAGGTATACATGCTTTTAATCGGGAAATAAAAATTGAAGGGCCCACTTGGGGTACCTAGGCGTAAATATGATGTGGATCCAACTGATTCAGGATGAGGATCAGTGGCAGTCACTTGTGGTCATAGTACTGGACTGTCGAGCACCATAAAAGGATGAAAGTTTCTTGGGTTACTGAATGCTTAACGGCTTCTCAGGAAAACATTTGCTCCATGCAGTACTTATAAATAGCAAGAGTGACATATGTAAGAGACTAATGTTAAAATTACTGTTAAGAGATGTGCAGTATGTAAGAAATATAGAAACGTGTTGAACAAGCAGTAACATGGGCCAAGTAAATGTGAAAAATGGGTCGAACACGCCCCATTGCAATTACAGCACCCTGATAATTACTGTTAAATAGAGTATATATACTGTATAATACTTACAGGGGACGGAATACCTGGACAATAAACCAGGAAGATCTCAAGTGAAACCGACAGAAATTAATTTGGGGAGAGGCCCGAAGGATGATTTTAGATTGACTAGATGAAGCAGTTCAAAATGAAATAGCGAAAGAATTGATAAAAGAATAAAAATGTATGAAGTTGTCCTATGCGTAAAGCACCACAACATGAAGAAGTATGTGGAGGGTGGAGGAAATGGTTTCATGATTATAAAGATAGTCGAAACAACTAACTCGCCGGAAACTACATTGATGTCGTGGAACGGGAGAATATAAACACGGTAGTTGGGTGAAATTTAGAAGGTCATGCAGGGTAAGTAAATTTTGTAAGGGGGAAGGAGTAATTGGCAGTAATGAAGAGTGTAAATACAACAAGCAGTCATATTCTTCTGTCAGTTCATAAAGAGGAAGAATACAGCAAACAGTTACATTCTTCTGGTAGTTCATGAGGGAAAACACAGCAAGTGATCGGATTCTTCTGGAAGTCTATGAAGAGGATACAGCACGCGATCAGGTTATTCTGGAAGTTCATGAAGAGGATTCAGCACGCAATCGGACTCTTCTGGCAGTTCAGGGGATACAGCACGCAATCGGGTTCTTCTGAAAGTTCATGAAGATGATACAGAATGCAATGGGATTCTTCTGGCAATTCATGAAGAGGATACAGCACGCGATGGGATTCTTCTGACAATTTATGAAGAAAATACAGCACGCGATCGGGTTCTTCTGGAAGTTCATGAAGAGGATACAGCACGCGATCAGGTTATTCTGGAAGTTCATGAAGAGGATTCAGCACGCAATCGGACTCTTCTGGCATTTCAGGGGATACAGCACGCGATCGGGTTCTTCTCGCAGTTCCTGAAGAGGATACAGCACGCGATCAGGTTATTCTAGAAGTTCATGAAGGGATTCAGCACGCAATCGGACTCTTCTGGCAGTTCAGGGGATACAGCACGCGATCAGGTTATTCTGGAAGTTCATGAAGAGGATTCAGCACGCATTCGGATTCTTCTGGCAATTCATGAAGAGGATACAGCACGCGATCGGGTTCTTCTGGAAGTTCATGAAGAGGATACAGCACGCGATCAGGTTATTCTGGAAGTTCATGAAGAGGATTCAGCACGCAATCGGACTCTTCTGGCATTTCAGGGGATACAGCACGCGATCGGGTTCTTCTCGCAGTTCCTGAAGAGGATACAGCACGCGATCAGGTTATTCTAGAAGTTCATGAAGGGATTCAGCACGCAATCGGACTCTTCTGGCAGTTCAGGGGATACAGCACGCGATCAGGTTATTCTGGAAGTTCATGAAGAGGATTCAGCACGCAGTCGGACTCTTCTGGCAGTTCAGGGGATATAGCACGCGATTGGGTTCTTCTGGCAGTTCCTGAAGAGGATACAGCACGTGATCAGGTTTTTCTGGAAGTTCATGAAGAGGATTCAGCACGCATTCGGATTCTTCTGGCAATTCATGAAGAGGATACAGCACGCGATAGGGTTCTTCTGGAAGTTCATGAAGAGGATACAGCATGCAGTGGGATTCTTCTGGCAATTCATGAAGAGGATACAGCACGCGATGAGATTCTTCTGTCAATTTATGAAGAGGATACAGCACGCGATCGGATTCTTCTGGAAGTTCATGAAGAGGATACAGCATGCAGTGGGATTCTTCTGGCAATTCATGAAGAGGATACATCACGCGATCAGAGTTTTCTGACAGTTCATAAAGAGGATACAACACGCGATTGGACTCGTCTGGCAGTTCATCAAGAGGATACAGCACGCGATCGGATTCTTCTGGCAGTTCATGAAGAGGATACATCACGCGATCAGATTTTTCTGACAGTTCATAAAGAGGATACAACACGCGATTGGACTCTTCTGGCAATTCATCAAGAGGATACAGCACGCGATCAGATTCTTCTGACAGTTCATGAAGCAGATAAAGCAAAATAATTTTTTAGCAATCCATTGTGAGGACTTTATGAAGTGGTGGAAAGAGAATTAAGGAACGGGTTTCAAGAAGAATAATTCAGAAGACAACAGCAGTCAGGTTTATCTGACAGTTCATTGCAAATTTCTTGGCCACTGATTATTTTTGTACTGTTTCAGCAGTTGTCTGTAGATGTACGTCCACACTTTATGTGTTGTGTCTAGCTTATGGGCGGGCACGGCGCTGTCCATGACGTTGTTGGCCGATACGAGAGTCAGTGTTCCCTTGGGTGAACGGGACGTGGGGAGTGGCGCCTTGTCAGGAACGTGCTGATGGCTGTCTTCGGCGCCGAATCGACTTTGTGGCACCCCAGGTTGAGGCTCGATGTGTGCAACACTTGCGTCGTCGGGTTTGCTGTAACATGGATGTCACTTGTGAGCCACAAGAAGTGGGTACATTGCGCGGTTCAGCTGGCGGAACATAGCGTTTGTCTTAATCCACAACCACCCCCACCACGGCCCCCAGACATATAGAGGCAGGAAAGTTAAAAAGAAACCTGCTCCCTGACAGTAAACTGTTACACTCGAATTAAAACAAAATCACTACCCCTGTAGTAGTAGAAGACTTAAAAAAAAAAGTAAGTAAAGCTATCCGTGTACCAGGCCGTGAAGGCCCATATAGTTGTGAGACGTTGAGGGTCCAACATTATCAACACAATCGGCTCAAAGGTGGCGGTAAGGTTGTCAGCCTTACGTGCCGGCCGCGCTTTACTCCCCAGGAAAATTATTTAATTAATTCCTGGTACTCATTTCTGTTAGAGACTGAGTCGACCCCAGGGCCATAGTTGGGCTGGAAGGATTAGGTGAATTGAAAACATCCAGTGACCTCATCGGGACTTGATCCCGTGACCTTCCGGCTTGTAGCATAGCCCCTCAACCAACTACGCTACCGCGTGCACCCTGAGGATGGAAACGTGCCCAGTTGCTGTTCCCTTCGTAATGCTCCACGATGGAGAAGTTCAGGAAGCCGGTAATCCTGCTTCAAAAATACTTTCCACGCAACATACCGTGAATGTTCAGTAACGCTGCAAGCGGCCGCAACTTACCTGAGGGGTATGAGCTCAGTACTTGGATTATTCAGCTTCCCCACGAAGATCACGGTGCCTGTTGTTTCGTCCTGGATGAAGAACATGAAGGGGTGTTTCGCGTGGAAATAAACATCACCCCCAAATTTGTTTTTCAACTCCATCCCTGCAAAATTAAATTCCGTTAAAAACTCCTCCGTTGCATTTAGTCCGCACGCGAACTATACCGACCGAGCGACCGCCGCTTGTCGGAGAATAGAGGGTGTCACGTGGTCAGCGCAACGGATCCCCACGGTCGTTAATCTCGGTTTTCTAGACCGGAGCCGCTATTTCCTTGTAATAGCTCCTCAGTTATCCTCACGAGGCTGAGTGGTCCACGTTCCAGACCCACTGCTTCACAAAAAATCTGGTAGCGCCGGGAATCGAAGCCGGGACCTCTGGATCTGTAGCCAGGAATTCTGACCACTAGACCACAGAGGCGGTCCAAAATAACTGGATGCTATTATAACTCGAAAGTTCAACACAGCTTACACAAAAGTGCCGCCAGTTTAATTCAATTAACATTACCGAAACCAATTTTCTTAAGTTTATGATTTAAATCACGGCACTTTTAGTATGTCAGACCATATAGCTTCAAACGGTGGTGTGGTTATTGAGTGATGACTTGAAAAGGACGAAGGAAGCGATCACTTCAGTTATTGTACATTTTTCTTGGGGACTGAAGCAAACTATGAAGATCCTTGGTTAGGATGGCTAGTCTCATGGCTGAAATTTGAACCCAGGACCACCCGAAGACGAAGCGGGATTGATATTGACGGTGCTGTTAAACTTCCTAGCAGTTCAACCCAGTTCGCTTTGCCAAAACGTCTGCTCGCGTGACATTGGGACACGCAGTTTGAATGTGCTACCTGTGCTCGCCTGACATTGGGACACGCAGTTTGAATGTGCTACCTCTGCTCGCGTGACGTTAGGACACGCAGTTTGAATGTGCTACCTGTGCTCGCGAATGCCGTGGTGCCTCTCTCGTTGACTTCGAGACCTGCCTTTTGGATGATTTTGGAAACGTAGAAAGTTTTGTCTCGTGCAATCCCAGGGAGATGAGCTCCAGCAGCGTTGAATATGTCGCGGATTCCAAGCTGTAAAATAAAAAGGCAATGAATTAAAGTTCGGTGGCGCAGTGTAATCCGTGGAAAAGTGATAGTTACTTAATCGGTCAAAAAGTATATATTTAGTTTAGTATGTATTCTGAGACAGATCAATTCAATCCACACCCTCCCGTACTATTTTTAAGATCAATTTTAATATTTTCCCTTCATCTACGCCTAAGTCTTCATAGTGATCTCTTTCAAGTTTTGCTAGCAGCGCTTTTTAGACCCCCTGTCCCATGCGTTTCATTTAGTGTCACCATCTCATCCTTGACTTATGTATTTTCCTTAGTGTCTCTGTTGTCGAACACCTACCTTGTATTTTCCCTTAATGTGACAAATTAAATTTCTTTAGGTATGTTCTACACAGCTTATATAAGGCAGAAAATAAAAGTAGTTTGCCCTGTGCTTAATTAATCAAGCATCACGCGATGAAGACATGGGGGAGTGCAGGTATAGCTCCACCGTTCTTAACCTTGGCACCCTGCCGCTTTACCCCCGGCACCCATTGGATAGGAGGCTGAGTAGAGCCCAGAGCCGGTCTCGACGCTATGGAGAAGAGAAAAATATCTTTCCCCTGCCGTCCAACCCGTCGTTATACCGACTGAGCCACCCCGGTTTCTTTCTACACAACTTACGAGCGAGTCAGTAAATAAGGCACAAATGGACATAAAGCATAGAATATATGATATTCGAATCTGGGAAGAACGTGTATTTCGCGACATGTCTTCCACCAACATTAATACACTTGTCCCATCGCGTTTCCAGTGCGTTGAACCCGCATCGTAGAAGTCTTTTGTTGTCTCAGCCAGTTCCGCATCTCCGTTTCAACCTCCTCATTATCAACGGAACGCTTGTCACCCAATTGTGAACCGCTTTATGCGGCAAACACTTCCCACCGTAAACAATAAACATTTCTTTATGAATATCCGTTGCACTGAGTCCTTTTGCCCACAAAAATCCGCATAACAGAACGCTGCTAATAGTTATTACACTCCTCAAGCACGGTCGCCATTTTGACTACTGAAACTCCCCTCTGAAGATGCATATGCGCGTCTGATACCTAGACTGTCATGAATTTGGACTGTGCTGCTAACCAATGATAAACATAGAAATCATATTACGTCCATAACAGCTGTTTTGCTTCCATTTGTGACGTATGTACTGATTCTCCCTTGTATATGAATTTAATTTTCCCTCCAGTTGTGTAAGAAGCTCATTGCTTGCTGTATCCTCTGGGTTTCACGAAGCTTCCCACTCACCGCCTGCAGAGTGTCCTCGAGCTTTGCTGTGAAGTCGAAACTGAACTTGGGCAATTTGACGTTGACCAGAACCTTGTCCATATGGAACAGTTGGTTCCGTAACAGGGCTGGGCTTACAGTGTCCAGAAGTTTGTTGAGCCCGTCCGGCTTGTTTGGCAGCACGATGAACATGGAGTACTTCTTGCCCTACAAACAAAAAAAAAAAACAAACTCCGTGTTTTAAGTCCGCAACCGAACTATACCGACAGACCGAGCGACCGTCGCTTGTCGGCGAAGTTAGTGGTCAGCGTTCCTGGCTACAGATCCTCAGGTACCGGGTTCGATTCACGGCGCTACAAGATTTTCTGGGAAGTAGTGGGTCTGGAACGGGGTCCATTCAGCCTCGTGAGGATAACTGAGGAGCTATTTCAAGGAAATAGCGGCTCCGGTCTAGAAAACCGAGATTAACGGCCGTGGGGATTCGTTGCGCTGACCACGCGACACCCTCTATCCGCTAAAGTTGGCAGTTGCGGCCCTCGAATTATAATGTAGAACTGTATACAGCTCCACACCCATAAAAATGGGTCGCACTTTTATTCGGGAGGTGTCCTAATCGAATCTCGCCTTTGACGCCGACTATTTTGTTCGGGATATTTCATGGTCTTCCTAAGTCCCTCCAGAGTGAGGAAAAATGGCGCGAAATAGGTAGCGGCACACACTTCTTCAGGCTTTCCATTTCGTTATTCACTAATCATTCTACCTTTCAAAGCCATATGGTCCGAGCTAGTAACAGCGTCGTTAAATAAATCGTAAGGACAAAAAATTCCGTGGCCTGTAGTCCGCAAGCGAACTGTACCGACCGAGCGACCGCCCCTTGTCGGCGAAGTTAGTGCCAACTTTGGCTGACAGAGGGTGTCGCGTGGTCAGCGCAACGAATCCCCACGGCCGTTAATCTCGGTTTTCTAGACCTGAGATGCTATTTCCTTGAAATAGCTCCTCGATTGTCTTCACGAGGCTGACTGGACCCCATCCAGACCCACTACTTCTCAGAAAATCTAGTAGCACCGGGAATGGAACCCGGACCTCTGGATCTATAGCCAGGAACTCTGATCACTAGACCACAGAGGCGGTCAATCATAAAGACAGCAGCTTAAATTTTAATGTACTTGAAAATATTAATCACTTGCATGTAACCGAAAGTACGTCATTCCGAAACACATATATTGTGGCATGTAGACCGTTGCTAGGCAACGCCCGCGGAACAGATATCGGCCCGTAAACAGCAGCAGAGGAACGATGTTTTCTGAGGTCCATGTCGATATGTTATAAGGCAGGACAGTTAGTGAGGAGTGAGTTCCAGTCCGAGTAGAGGAATCCCCGCGTGGAGGTGGGTTCGAATACCTCCACCATAGCCTTGCGAGTCATAGGAACCGTCGAAAAGGGAATCCTATGCCGGGAGGTATAACTGCACCACTTCGTTCCTGGGGAATATAAATATGGGGGACCTGGCCCTCCAGGTTGGAGGAGTCTCGAATCTGAGACAGTAAAATATGCCCCGAGAATGACTGCGCCGGCGAGGGCCAGCGACAGTTGTAAACAACAGACCCGTCCTCTCTTTAGAGGGCGCCCAACATCAACACACCCACGAATTCGTGAGGGTAATAAAAATCTGGTCTTGGGTCCCAGATGGAGGCTTGACACCAAGGCAGATTATCCGACTGACCGTCGGTCGTAACATGAATTTTACTTTGGAGTGAGTTGAGTCAGTTGAGTTAAATTAATTCGTTGATGAGTTAGAGAATGCTGATATTCAGTTGTTTTGAGCTGTTGCTGTGACAAGCTGCTAGCTGAGGCCGAGGACAGTTCGGGAACCCAAAGGAGAAGGAACGTCCATATTTGGAACCCGCTACCGAGCAACGGCTAGTGAAGCTGTGACTGTGAATAAATACAATCATGCGTCCAAACCCCGTCTATAGTCACACTCCATACACGTGACAGTATAATAAGTAGCATGTAGCTCAGTCAGATTTCAAACGTCGTCTCTGAATGACTGAGGTATGGCATTGGACCTATCCTAAGCCAGAGTTCACACCCTCACATTCTGTGTCTGTGAGATTAGTTTCAACATCGCTCCTCACAGAACGTTACTGTCACATGATCGGCATCCATGCATCGTATTCAGGAGATCCTCGGTTCAGATCTCAAATTCTGATTGAGATTTCTTATGATTTTCCCCGGTACCTCCAGGAAAATGGCGGGACAGTGCCTCAAATGACATTACGATCGCTTCATTCCACGTCATTTCCAAATCATTCACGAGTCATCATTTGACGGTATACACCCTAACATACTGACAACCGGAATGTTCATATTTAAACTCGCCGGCCAATCTGTAGAACGGTATCACAGCTTTGTGAGTTGTGCGTTAAACATTAGAGGATCTCATTGCGAGAAGATTTTGTGTTACGTTCTAGCAGCCAGTTAACTGATTCTTGTACCAGCCTGTATGTAAATAAAATCGCCCTCACACTTACGCCTGAATCACGCAGCTTCTCTTCCGGTTTTCCATCTGAAATATTGTCTGAAATGTGCATGCTACATACCGCGCCAGTGTAATCTTTATTTATGGTTAATCTCCCTGACTTATGTTTAAGTGTCCAAGTTACGAAAATCCTCATTGCTTAGTTTTATTCAGCTCCCTATTACTTCCTTGTTTATAATTAATTCTATCAAGCAGACTGTCCTACACAATCAATTCCCAGCACTTTATGCAACCCGATGGTTCACTACCGTGTTCACTCGAGTCCACAACATTATCCTTATTTTGAGCCTAATGAAACTAGTCCCTACTCTCCCAACTCTGCCTTTAACAACAATTTTTAATATTATCCTTTATCTACGCCCAGATGTTGGTCTCTTTCTTTAAAGTTTTCCAGCAAACACTTTATATCCATCCCCCCCCCGTGTGCCCTAATGTTCCACCCATCTCCCCAGATTTTATCGTTCTCATGTTTGACGACGAGTATAATTTGCAAAGCTTCTCATTATACAAGTTCCTCCGTCCGTCTGTTAATTTCTTTCTCTTAGGTCCGAATATTCTCGTCATTACTTCATTCTCTGACACTCTTGAGTCTGTGTTTCTCTCTTAATGTGAAACGCCAAGCTTCACACTCGCACAGGACAACAGGTCTGTGTAGTCTCCTCAGCATCCTCATTCTTCTATTTGGACATGCAGGTTTTTACACCCGTTTACGGTATGTTTGATTGTATGAATTATGGATTTCCCGTTTTGTAAGAATCTCCTGGAAACGAAAGAATTTACAGCGTGACGTCATGCTTGTACATTCCATCTCTTGTCGCCAGTTCCTGGTAATTGCGTTATAATTTCGGGTAAAATGTTTCAAGGTGAAGTTGTAAAGTTCGTTATTTGTGCGTGTAGTCATATTGTAGGCTGAATGGGGGGGATGGCAATCAAATGGTATTCACTGTGCCTACAGTTAATTCTGCGCCGTGTTTGGTTCCTCTGGCAGTCGGTGTGCGAGATTGCTTGCCGATTCTGTGCACAGAATCACAAAAAGAGAATTTATAATGTATGTATCTCTGAGGAGTATATTTAGGCCTACGGTGGAGAAAACACCCAACTGGAGAAAGGACAAACTTGCATAATGAGGAAACTTCGTAGGATATACTCAGTATTGCATTGTCCAGCACTCACTGTGTAGGGCAGTCTCAGTATTGCATTGTCCAGCACTCACCATGTAGGTCAGTCTCAGAATTGCATTGTCCAGCACTCACCAAGTAGGGCAGTCTCAGTATTGCATTGTCCAGCACTCACTATGTAGGGCAGTCTCAGTATTGCATTGTCCAGCACTCACCATGTAGGGCAGTCTCAGAATTGCATTTTCCAGCACTCACCAAGTAGGGCAGTCTCAGTATTGCATTGTCCTACACTCGCCAAGTATTGCATTGTCCAGCACTCACTATGTAGGGCAGTCGCAGTATTGCATTGTCCAGCACTCACCAAGTAGGGCAGTCTCAGTATTGCATTGTCCAGCACTCACTATGTAGGGCAGTCTCAGTATTGCATTGTCCAGCACTCACCATGTAGGGCAGTCTCAGAATTGCATTGTTCAGCACTCATCATGTAAGGCAGTCTCAGTATTGCATTGTTCAGCACTCACAATGTAGGCAGTCTCAGTATTGCATTGTTCAACACTCACCATGTAGGGCAGTCTCAGTATTGCAGGGTCCAGCACTCACCATATAGGGCAGTCTCAGTATTGCATTGTTCAGCACTCACAATGTAGGCAGTCTCAGTATTGCATTGTTCAACACTCACCATGTAGGGCAGTCTCAGTATTGCAGGGTCCAGCACTCACCATGTAGGGCAGTCTCAGTATTGCAGAGTCCAGCTCCACGGACTCCGACAAGTAGAGATCGCGTTCCATGGTCATGAATGGCACCTTAGCGCTGTGCGTGGGCGTGACCTGGAAAACGTCTTGTTTTGTCTCGCTCTCGTTGAACGGGTAACGCCAGAGCCCTTTGAAGTAGATGGCATTCACCAGCAGCATCACGGTCGACGGGCTCACCGAGTCTGAAAGAAATCGGTTCCGTCTAGCGAAGTCTCTGAACACAAAAGCTTGTAACTATATTTACATCAACAGTGATTCCTTTAAGAAGCAGACGCGGCAGATGGATGTGAAAGATGCTCCAATGAACGTGGTATTGACAGAGAAAGTACAGACAAGAAACCAGACGGATCAAGAATACAGAAATGAAACTGAAAGTGAGAATAAAGTCACGTCTGGGGGGAGTACGCGTGACGAAAATAACGGGTTTTGATCGGATGATTGGATTTATTGGCACTTCGGTTACAAATGCTCTTACTCACATTCAATTATAACGCTATCGCTATTCTACACACTTTAAGTTTACCATTGCGCACGCATTAGGATTCTCTGTCTTCACTAGTCGTCTCCTGGCAACGGATCTGAACACAGAAGCTATCACTTCAAATCACTGTGAAGTCTTGTCATTTCGTCTTCAATCACTTTGACCTCCCCTGTCCTAATCTGTACTCAACTGCTTAACTCAAGTGCTGAACTAACTAAACTAGAACAGGTCCTCGTTATATAGGCTCCGCACGGACAACACAGAAAATACAAGTCACGTGATTGCTACCCAGCAAGTTTACTAGCGCGCTGACTGCTGCCTATCAGCTAGCTATAACATTCGTCCACTTAGACACAGTTTCCATTTTGCGTGTTGGAACGTGTTTGCCGAGCTGTTGCCTATAAGCAGGTTGCACGGCGTGTATTACCCAGCAACGGCTGTTTCTGTGGCTCAACAGCTCTTGCAGGGGGAAAATACTCCACAATATTCAGTGAAGATATAGGTGAGTGGCCCGCTAATTAAGGCGGCGATAGCTCAGTTGGTAATATGTACTGGTTCCTGGAATTGTGTTCGCTTTCAGATCGGACCTACCCAGCCACCTTCCAACAAAGATCAGGAGCAACGTGGCCGGAGCATGAAGCTGAATGCTGTTGTTATTATGTCTCTTATGCCAGAAAACTACAAATTAGGATATGGTACACGAAATAATTTTGTCAGTTTAGTATATTTGTGAAACGTGGCTAGTAAGTATTTGAAAACAAAGTGCTCAGGGAGATACCTGGACACAAGTAAAGAGAAAATAGTGACCCGTTTAGGGCACTGAATACCGAAGAACTCTGTAATGTATGTTGGTCTCGTAGTTTTGTTACAGTAGTGAAATGTGGGGGTCTGCGATCGACCGTGATTTGTGAGGAAGATGAGGTATGCATGCAGAATTGAGAATGGGAGGTGGATGAACCTGGCTCAGGATCGTGTCCAATGGCGGGTTTTTGTATTAGCGGTGTTGAATCTTCGGGTTCTGCTACCACAGTTAGTTAATTAGTAAGATGGATCTTAGGGCCGCGCCATAGCTCAAGCGGTTAGTCGGTAGCTTCCCACCGCGACGGCCCGGGTTCGATTCCGGGTCTGGTCAAGCGGGATTTGTGGTGGACAAAGTGGCGCTGGGGCAGGTTTTCTCCGAGTACTTCGGTTTCCCCTGCTAATCTTCATTCCACCAATTGCTCCACAATCACCCTCACCTATCAGCTGGGGCTGGTACAATAGGCCAGAAGTGGCCGCAGTACAAGGGACTTAGTTCAACCCCACTATCAATAGAAAAATAGATGGATCTTAAGGAAATAACTTGTGAGGATGGGAGGTGGATAGAACCGGCTCAGAATCTTATCCATTGGCGGGTTTTGTATTAGCGGTGTTGAACCTTAAGGTTCTGCTACCAGAGGGTTAGTTAATCGATTAAGATGGGTCTTTGGGAAATAGGCTGTGAGGCTGGGAGTGGATGGTACTGTCTCAGGATCGTGTCCAGTGGCGGGCTTTGGTAGCAACAGTATTGAACCTTTGGGTTATGTTACTGCAGTATTCATGTATCTAAGGAAGTATACTACATCAGGTACGTGAACGTAGACCGTTACGTCATCAGTAGATAGTTGCTAGATTTTATTTTAAACATTTTAAAAATGTTTATACGCTCCTGGGAAATTCAGACATACTTTCATAGGACGTTTCTTCCTTAAGGTTGCCTACACGGGACATGACGTGCCCTGGTTCGTAAAGTGGATGGACTTTACAGAGAATAGCAATTGTGAGATTTCTGTGCGTTGTATTTAGTATGGAACAACAGATTCATGTCTGCAATAAATGAAGACCGTTGAGGTATGCAAAGAACGTAACTGGAAAATATATGTACGATACTCCTTACTGGACCTCACATTTCCGTCTTCTAGTTGAAGTTGTGGTGTCATATGCTTACCTTCAGAGAACATGGACTTGATTCTGCCGTTGGTGGCCTCGCTGACCCATGAGTTTACTGTCTGAGCCGCCTCTGCAGGTTGGCCGAAATCCATCTTCTGGATGCTCGCGTTGTAGAAGGATTGGAGAATCTTTGAGAACCGAGGCCTCAGGTTCACATCTCTACTCACGAACATTCTGGTGCCCACATCGAGCAAGTATTCTGCCTTCTTCATCTGAAGAGACACATAGTGCAAAATAATTATACGAGGGAGAGTGTCAGTAAATAGGTCACAAATGGATAAAAAAAAATATTAAAAAAACGTTATAATTGAAGCTGAAAAAAAAACATTTTTATCGACTTATTCTTCACCAACAGTGATGCACTTGTATCGTCCACATGGTTGGGCATCTTCTGCGAATTCCTAACGTCCTTGAGAGAATTTCTCGACCCAATTATGAACCGTTTTACGTGACAGACATTCGTTGCGCTGACTACGCGACACCCTCTATCCGATAAAGTTGGCACTAACTTCGCTGACAAGCAGCGGTCGCTCGGTCGGTATAGTTCGCTTGCGGACTAAAACCACGGAGTTTGTTTGTTTACGCGACAGACATCCCACCGCAAGCAGGAAATATTTCTTCATTAATGTCCTTTACATTGAGTTCTTTTGCCCACAACAAAACGCACAATAGAACGCTGCTTTTCGGTATTACACCCCTCAAGCACTGTCGCCATTTTGACTACTGAAACCAGCGCATGCGCGTCTGCTACCGAGACTGTCATTAAGCTGGACTGTGCTGCTATTTAGTGATACACATAGAAACCCTATTACATTCATTACAGCTGTTTAACTCCCGTTTGTAACCTTTTTACTGACTCACCCTCTT
This sequence comes from Cryptotermes secundus, assembly GCF_002891405.2. NCBI lineage: Eukaryota > Metazoa > Arthropoda > Insecta > Blattodea > Kalotermitidae > Cryptotermes > Cryptotermes secundus. Next base: position 758,302 of record NW_019733328.1, read on the forward strand.
ACGTGGTCTGACCAGCCCAACAACTAAAGTTACCAATAGCAGGGTTGCACTCAAGGTGGGGCGATCAGGGGCGGCGCCTCGGTGCTGGTTCAAATGTCAGGATACTGGCCTAACATTTATTTTAAAGACGCCGATATGAGCAGAAGTTAAAAAAATAATAAAATCTGTGTTCGCGTTAATGTTATCTATACGCAATTACTTGGAAGAATAATTTTCGAAGTATTTTTTTAATTCGAGTTTTGCGTGCAATGACTATACAAGAACTTGTAAGAGGTAAACTTATTTCTTCGCTTAATTATTAAGCACCAGGCCAGGAAGATGTATGGGAGTGGAGGTATAGTTCCACCATTCTTGACCTCTTCACTAGATAGAAGTGAATGGTCACCATCACGTCCTCGAACGACCGCCGCTTGTGGGCGAAGTTAGTGCCAACTTTTGCTGATAGAGGGTGCCACATGGTCAGCGCATCGGATCCCCACGGCCGTTAATCTCGGTTTTCTAGACCGGAGCCGCTACTTTTCCATTCAAGTGGCTCCTCAGTTATGCTCACGAGTCTGAGTGGACCCCGTTCCAGACCCACTACTTCTCAGAAAATCTGGTAGCGCCGAGAATTGAACCCGGGATTTCTGGATCTGTAGGCAGGAACTCTGACCACTAGACCACAGAGGCGGTCCTTGGCACTTTATACAGCGTCGATAAGTAATTACGAATCAACCTGTACTAGGTCGGTCTGCAGAACCTGAAGGTCACGTGGATCTGCACCACACTTAGAGTCGTAACGTGACTTCGTGGAGAGAAGGTCACGTAATTCCTGTCTTCGATGAACTGTGGTGTCGTGACTGGTCAGATGGTCGTCACGACCGACCTTCTCATTACATCACACCCGGTAATGGTCCTTACAATCTGTTTCATAAGTGAGCTAGTGGGTGGATTGTTGGCTGAGTAAAGGGTTGTGCGAATGGACTAATTTAGGGCTGAATGAACTATCAGGTTGATGGAGCAGGGATTGGTTTGGTGGATGGTTGAGTGAGCAAGTCTGCAAGCTAGTGGGTCGGGTTGCTGGAGCAAGGATTGGCTGGATGGATGGTTGAGTGAGCAAGTCTGCAAGCTAGTTGGTCGGGTTGCTGGAGCAAGGATTGGCTGGATGGATGGTTGAGTGAGCAAGTTTGCAAGCTAGTGGGTCGGGTTGAGTGAGCAAGTCTGCAAGCTAGTGGGTCGGGTTGATGGAGCAAGGATTGGCTGGATGGATGGTTGAGTGAGCAAGTCTGCAAGCTAGTTGGTCGGTGTGTTGATGGAGCAATGATTGGTTGGATGGGGCTATTGAGCCCGCGAGCAGTGTGATGTATGGACGGATAGCTGAACGGAGAGTCCGTTAGTGAGGAGCATGCTGGACACAGCTTGTTGCAAGACGTACCATCAGCGAGTCGAGAATAGTGGTGAACTTCTTGCGGGTCTGCAGCCGCGCGGGGAGGTGTAGGGCGTGCTCCATTTCTCGCGCCGTGTTGCCCGCGGCCCCCTCGTACAGCATGGCGAGCACAAGCTTGATGCTGACCGGGGACACGACCACGTTGCCCGGCTCCTGGGCCGATAGGTGCTGTGGACAGACACTATTACAGTCGCCGAATGCAGGTCACAGCCCTTAGCCTACCACTACCACATTTACGTAAGTGAAGATGGAAATATACAAAGCTGTGATTTTACTCATATTTTGTATGGGTGTTAAACTAGGTAAATGCTGGGAAATTCTTGAGTAGCTGCAGATTTGGCGGCTCCTCCAGAAGGACTCAGCTCCACAAGTAAGTAAGTAAGGTAAACTAGGTATCTTATTTAATTATTTATTTATAGCATAGTCGGTATAGCGACTGGCTACGGGGTGGACAACCGAGGATTGGAGGTGGAGTCCCGGTAGGGTCAAGGATTTTCTCCACGTCCTCCAGACCGGCTCTTGGGGTGCACCCAACCGCGTATCCAGTGGGTACCGGGGGCTATTTCTCCGAGGGTAAAGCGGCCGGGGCATGAAGCTGACCACTCCCCTCCTGCTAGAGCCGAGGTCAAGTAGATGTGGATCTATACATCCACTCCCCCATACGCCTTCATGGCGGAGTGCTTAATTAGTTAAGCACAGAGGCAACTTTACCTTACCTTACAGTATAAAGCACGTAGAACGAACAGAAAAAAAGAGGAGAAGGAGTAGAAAAATTAAGAATAGAAGACGAAGAATAAGAAAAGTGACTAGGCGATTTAATAGTAAGTGAAGGAGGACGAGAAGGATACAAAAAGAAGGGAGGAAGAGAACGGAAACACAGAATAAGAGGAGATAACAAGGGGATAAGGAGGGCGAGGAATGGAGAAGGAAAAGGAGAAGGTGAAAGAGAGAAAAGAAAATAAAAAGGCGGAGGAGAAATGAGACGACAGTGAAGAGGGAGAGACGGCTTCTGCCTGATGTTTGGGTCTGAAAATGTTAATATAGACGTCGGCTCCTCCCTCACCTTGCAGAGTTGCCAGTCGAAAACGTCGAAGTTTTCTTTTTCGGAAGCAGGAACAAACTCATCATCGTCGTCATAATAATCTGGATTCGCCGGTGTTTCGGCAGGCTCAGCGCCAGCCACCAGCAACACGACCAGCAGTACTGGAACATGACGTCATTTTGTACATGCTTTGTGTTATATGTAAACCGCCTCTGTGGTTTGGTGGTCAGAGTTCCTGGCTACAGATCCAGAGGTCCCGGGTTCGATTCCCGGACGCTACCAGAATATCTAGGAAGTGATGGGTCTGGAACGGGGTCCACTCAGCCTCGTGAGGACAAGTCAGAAGCTATTTGAAGGAAAGAGCGGCTCCGATGCGAAAACCGGGATTAATGGCCGTGGGGATCCATTGCGCTGACCACGTGACACCCTCTATCCGCAAAAGCTGGCACTAACTTCGCCGACAAGGGTCGGTAGCTCGGTCGATATAGTTCGCTTGCGGACTACAGGCTACGGAGTTTGTGTTACATGTAAGATCTGAGGTCTCTTCTGTCTTGAACACAGCGCAGTAGATTCCTCTGCAACATCTTACCTATCTGCCAGACCAGTGTTTCTAAACTTTTTTCTTATATAAAATACCGCCTTTAAAAAAAGATTAAGTGTTTTTGAAGTATCCAAAATGCCTAATATTTTCAGATAACAATTTGTGCTACCATTGCAACACAATTATTTAAACAATTTAACCGCAGTTGGTTTTTTGGAAGTTGTCCATAGGAAGTAAACTTGTTGTCGTACTTATGATTACGCAGAAAGATTACAAAAACCAAACTTGGAAGACAATTCAGTTGTGTTTAATTAAATAATTTTCCTGGTGAGTATAGCGCGGCCAGCGCGTAAGGCTGGCAACCTTACCGCCATCTTTGAGCCGATTGTCTAGAGTCTAGATAATGTGGGACCCTCAACGTCTGACAACCCTATGGGCCTTCACGGCCAGTTACAGGGATAGCTTTACTTTTTTACTTACGTATCCATATGACTTTTCTCGCGCAAAGCTAACGGTATTCGTATCACTGGTTCAGAGACACGGTGCTATCCCGAAGTCATTTGCCGTAGTGCATCAACTGTTCACGTTACTTTCATTAGTAGGATTTGAGGTTCTCACTGCGGTGAATGTGAATATGACGATGTGACACCATGCATGTTTATTTTCTTTTCCCTCGGATGAACCTGCGGTTTGCATCTTCAGGATAGAAGAGTCCCTGAAAGTGAGGCTGGTTAATTGAGGGACCCTTCTGAAAGGCTGCTGTTCAGTTCTCCGAAAATTTGGCGAAATTAAAATATTTGAAAAGAAGTCTTCATTACATTCACGAAAAAATTAAGTAGTGGATTGAATTCGAGTAATATCTGCGGTGTTTTTTTTATTGCTAGTGGGGTGGGACTAAGTCCCTTGTACTGCGGCCACTTCTGGCCTATTGTACCAGCCCCAGATGACAGGTGAGGGTTATTGTGGAGCAATTGGTGGAATGGAGATTGGCAGGGGAAACCGAACTACTCGGAAAAAAAACCTGCCCCAGCGCCACTTTTCCCACCACAAATCCCACTTAACCAGACCCGGGATCAAAACCGGGCCGCCGCGGTGGGAAGCCAGCGACTAACCGCTTGAGCTATGGCGCGGCCAGTATCTACAGTGTTACGGAAGAGAGTGACGTCAGAATGAGATTAAGGGGATGAAATAAAGGGCCAGTTATGTCTCCGAGTACCGAGTTACAGACGTCGCACTATGAGCACCTGTGTTCCTTCTTCCCTTGAAAAATTACTCGGTAACTTAACGCTCTTCTCCGTAAGACCACAAATATTTACTGTCATTTGTGTAACGTGTTGTGACCCTTCAGAGCTGGGCTACCGCAGTCGGTAGAGCGACTGGCTACGGGCTATACCACCGAGGGATTGGAGTTCGAGTCCCGGTAGGGTCAAGAATTTTTCCCTTCTCCACGTCGTTCAGACCGGTTCTGGGGCCCACCGAGCCTCCTGTCCAATGGATATCGGGTACTCTTTCCCCGGGGTGTGAAGCTGACCACTCACCTCCAGCTAGTGCCGAGGTCAAGAAAACGTGGATCTATATACCTACTCCCCCATACGCCTTCATGATGTAGTGCTTAATTAGTTTAGCACAGGGACAACTTTTTTGCCCTTTTTTTTTTTGCCCTTCATTGCCCACAAGAATATAGGCTCACGGATTACGTTAAGAACAACCAGGACGGAAGTTATGGAGAGTAACCGGTTTCTAAGATCGAGTTTAGAATACGGAATTCGGTTGGCAAGCAACTGCAGACTTTCAGTTAGTATTCCGAGGTCACAAAGAATTAACAGACACGAATATTGAACAAGACGTATAACAAACCCATGTTAAGTGGGTTCCTTGACATCAAGGTGTGGAACTCTTCGGTAGGATGCTGATGGAGAGTATGTAGGGTATAAGCAGTTGCGGACAGCCGACAGGAGGTGGTCCATTGGTGTCAAATTGTGGTAAATTTTGCACAGCGTCGGTCTTGGATGCGTCCTTTAGAACGACTTTCAGGGTAAGACAAATGCGATAATTTTAAACCGTATTAGACCGCCGCTGAACTCACCTGCCAGCTGTGGTCCAGTAGCTCCAAGTTTCGCCATGTAACTCAACTTCTGAAAGCGTGTCAGTCGGTCTCTTGTCTTTACTCCCTCTGATGATCTAGCTAGCCTCCTGAGGACTGTGGTGAAGAGAGCTGAGCTTGTGTTCATTACAGTATGTTATCCTCCTCCCACCCTACCCGCCTTTCACATACTCCCCTCTCCTCCTCGTATCAGTTCTTCCTTGGAAAACCCCATAATCGTCATTGGAAAGGTAACCATGGATGGATTGTCCGTGATTGTTCAGTGAGCTGAGAGATTTGCTTGATGAAGATAGGAAGACTGTAATAACTAAAGTAACTCGTGCACCAATGCAGCAGGCCTTTCCAAGCTGCTGCGTAGTAACAGCTCGCTTAAGAAATTCCCCTTCGGCCTGTTATGGAACACCAATACCTTTATTTGTGGTTTACTTAACGACGCTGTCAGTATGTAGGGGACCGCCTCTGTGGTCTAGTGGTCAGAGTTCCTGGCTACAGATCCACAGGTTCCGGGTTCAATTCCCGGCGCTACCAGATTTTCTGAGAAGTAGTGGGGTCTGGAACGGGGTCCACTCAGCTATTTCAAGGAAATGGCGGTTCCGGTATAGAAAACCGAAATGAACGGCCATGGGGATCCGTTGCGCTGACTACGTGGCGCCCTCTATCAGCAAAAGTTGGCACTAACTTCGCCGACAAGCTGCGGTCGCTCGGTCGGTATTGTTAGCTTGCGGACTACAGGTCACGGAGTAAGTATATAGCGTCGAAATGCTAAAAAAGACGCGGTCGTGATATAATTTGAAGTAATATCTAAGCATCTTTCTCGAGGGATTGAGTGAATCCACGATATACCTTACTCAGTACGGATGTCTTTTGGGCTGAGTTTTGAACTGGGAACCTTTCGAATACAAATCGGGACATGACATGAAACCCGAGTAGAGTGGTTTGTGGAAATGAGCAAAAGAAAGAAAACAGGAAGACAAAGAGGCCGATGTTCAAGACCAGGACAATGTGGTATTTGTGGTGGACAGTAACACTGTGACGCATTTTTCTCCGAGTCTCATTCTGTCAACGCTGCAGGGACGATCACCGACCTCGGTTACTAGCTGGTGATACATCTCAGGCCATGCACTTGGCTGGACTTGTCCTGGGTTCAAGTCTCGGCTCAAAGGCCCCGCTAACCTGACAAGTTTCTCTTGGGATTCCTCAGTGTATCCACGAAAATTCCATGATATTGCCTCAGTTCATGCCCCGACTGCTTTTATTCACTCCCTTTCGAATCTGTTGTTCAACAGTCATCTTTCGCTAGACATCATACAGTCTGAGCCACTGAAAAATCTTGTTAAATAAAGTATCCATTGAAAGCTGAAACTCTCTGTCACAGACAGAAAACAATAGCACCATTGAAGGAATGCTACAGTCTACGATGGGTGTTGTGTGATTCGCGGAAAGCGTGACCGTAGAATAACTAATTGCAAGACCTCTGCGTTGCTGGAGGGCTTAACCCTGACACCGGGTCCAGGTTCTTGTGGAGATGCGTCATTTCCATCTTGTGAGACTCGAAATTGTGCAGCGCCCATAAACTTCTGCTCCTGAGATACCAAACAACTGCACTGGATAGCTGACTCTGATTTTCAATATGTTTCCGCAGCCGTACAGACAGTACTTACTTACTTACTCATGGAGCTTAGGTTCATCACCGTGTTCACAAGAGCCCTCCACTGGTCCCTATCCTGAGCCACATGTATCCAATCCATACCATCCCATCCTATCTCTCTAAGATCCATTCTGATATTGTCCACCCGTCTACGTCTTGGTCTTCCCAGTGGTCTCTTTCCTTCTGACTTTCCCACCAATATCCTATACACATCAGATATTCATAGACTTCTAGAAAACCTATGATTCAGTTACGAGGAAAGTATTGTACAGTATTCTGATAGAGTTTGGGGTACCAATGAAACTGGTTAGGTTGATAAAATGTGTTTAAACGAAACATATATAAAGTCCGTATAGACAAGCATTTGTATGATAATTTGCCTATCCAGAATGGGCTAAAACAAGATGCTTAAACGCCACTGCTTTTCAGATTTGCTTTGGAATATGCCATTAGGAAGGTGCAGGAAAACCAGGTTTGACTCAAATTAAATGAGACACATCAGCTGATGATATGAATATGCTGGTTCATAACTGATAATGTAGATACCATAAAGAAAAACACACAAGCTTTAATTGACGCTAGTAAGGAGGTTGGTCTAGAAGTAAACACATAGAAAACTAAGTATATGTTGCTGTCTCGTCACCAGAATGCAGGTCAAAATCATGACATAAATATATCTAACAGATGTTTTGAAAATGTGGCACAGTTAAGATATTTGGGGACGGCTATAACAAATCAAAACTGATTCAGAAGGAAATTAAGAGGAGATTTAATTCAGGTAATAGTTGCTACCATTCAGTCCAGAACCTTTTGTCATCCCGTCTGCTGTTTAAATACGTAAACATTGGAATATACAAAAACAAAACTATAATTTTGCCTGTGGTTCTGTATAGGTGTGAAACTTGGTCTCTGACATTAAGGGAGGAACACAGACTGAGGCTGTTTGAGAACAGGGCACTGAGGAGAATATTTGGATCGAAGAGAGGTAAAGTTACGGGAGATTTGAGAAAAATACATAATTAAGAGCTTTATAACTTGTACTCTTCTCCAAGTATAATTAGAGTTATCAAGTCGAGGATGAGATGGGCAGGGAATGTAACACGAATGGGGAGAAGAGGAATGCATATAGGATATTGGTGGGAAAGAGACCACTAGGAAGACCAAAACGTAGGGGGGTGGACAATATTAAAATGGATCTTAAAGAGATAGGGTTGGATGATATGGACTGGATTGATCTGGCTCAGGATAGAGACCGGTAGAGGGCTCTTGTGAATACAGTAATGAACCTTCGGGTTCCATAAAATGCTGGGAAGTTCTTAAGTAGCTGCGCAACTGGCTTCTCAAGGCGGACTCAGTTCCATGAGTGAGTAAGTTCCCCAGTCGTATGATGGAATAATACATTGAAGTAGGCCACGATATATCTTCCCTGTAGTCTGTGGTTCACGGTTCGGATGCCTTCATCTTATAGGCGCCAAGTAACCTCTACAGTTGATATGTCCTCGTTAAATAAGATACTGTACAGCCACTCCGAGGTAACTTAATCTGTATAGTGACAATGCTACGTGTTGGATGGCAGGAACAGGTATTTTCATCTTGCCGTCGTCCAGAAAGGCTCAGAGGCACACGGCGTCTCCTCCCGGACGTGTACCGCACATTTTCTACAGGTCTTGAAACTGATCTCGCAGCTCCATTTAGTGCCGATGTTAAGATTGCATGCATAAACCTTAGGAAGTGGAGAAAATAAAGAGTTAAGAAGTGATCTTTGTTGTAAGCATGGAAAAGTTGTTGAGCAGGGGTTTTGCTGCATATGATTATAATTTTAAAGTTCTTCTAAATAATATTGTGACATCTATACCCATTTCCAAGGAACAGTTGTGTAAACAGGCGACAGTACAACATCTACAGCTCTATGGACACGATGTTTCCCCAGCAACTAGAGAACATGCAATAATAGAAGAGACGTTTTGTGTGCGATCCGTGATGGGGCTATATAACAAGGACTAGTTTAAGAGGCTTAAACTTGGCGGTGGTCAAGCTTACGATCGTTCAAGTGACTAAGCTGCCGTTGTAGCATAAGATACGTAAGATAAGCATGATTTGCTTTGCAAAGCCTATACTGACAGAGGACTTGTACAGGTATATAGTGCAAAAGCAAGAATTTTCAATAGCATGCTATATATGTGATACGTACAATTGACGAAAGTCAAAGCATAGTCAAAAAGAGAAACCTATCTTCTCGTTAGAGAGCATGTTACATAAGGAGTATGACCGCAAAGGTTCAGTTGGAAAAAAAATCTGTGGTTGTGAGTCTCAGGGAGCTTGGCGCCAAGACGAACTGATTGGCGGTAAACCGCCAGTCGTAAAGTAACACTGACTCTGACCCTGAGTTTGAATTGTCAGTTGAGAATTGCAGTTGTGAGAAGTGACTTGCTGGTAGCTGAGGCCGAGGACATTTCGGGAACCCAGAGGAAGTGAACGTACATCGTTAGAAGCCGCTATCAATTAACGGCTAGTGAAGACAGAAAACTATGTGTGATCTTTGGAGTGTGTAACTCAGTGAGACTGTCGTAGTTAATTGTAGTTGCGAGTGTGAGTTTCCAATAAATCCAGTTACTAATCCAAAACCCGACTATAGTCAGTCACGTGGCAATATATACAAATTCAGTTCGTACCTCACGGGAAACACATTACGTCTACATTGCAAAGACTAACCCGTTAATGCTGTTTAGGAAAACAGTCCATGTTTGTTGTGACAGTTGTACAGAACACACACTTGTTCAAAATGCAGAGTTTCTGAATGATAAAACCATTGGTACGTATAGTAACCACTGTCCTGTAAAGAGCTAAATAAACTTAAAAAAAAAAAAAGGAAATTATTAATCTATGTCTGCAGGACGGGAGATGAGGGTTATTTACGAACTGGCAGACTAGCCGCACCTTAACAGCAAACAGTTCGCCGCGTGCCGTCACGTGGGAGGCGAGGCATGAGAAGTTGAATTACGGGGAAGCCCGCTCGGCGTCCGTCCTTCTTATTGTCAGTAGGTACTTCGATCAGTTTCATTTCCTGTATTTCAGGGCAGTATTTACGGGCTTCGGGCTTTGTACTTTGTGCTGGACCCAAGTTTATTGTTTTCTACCATTTAACGTTTCGCGTATCGTGGGGAAATTATAAATATGTACGTCCTTTTCGGTTGGAATTTCTCCAGGGCAGAAATCACGTCAGATACTTCGACGCAGTTGTGAAATGTTAAGCTGGACTTCAACTGGGATGCAATGAACTCCGGTGTCGAGCTTTTGTGATGACGGCAGTTCCGTAGCTGCTGAATAACAAAGAATTTCGGATTCCAGTCTTCCGGGTTGTAATGTCATATCGTGTAGGTGGATAACGATGCTTTCGAAGAATATGCTACCACCTTCTTCAGAGTTGAAGTATGTACATTCAGGAAATTCCTCGTATATATGGCAGGTTCCAATGAAAGTGGCCATGAGTCAGTAGGGAAGGGCTAAGGAAAAGGACCCCGAGCCGGATCAGCAGGAAAGCTGGGAGTAAACCGGCACTGTTAAGGGAGAGTAGTCTGTCGTGACGGGTGGGAACTAGAATAATCAGAAGAAATAACCGTTTCCAGGGGTGTATTGCTGTCTCGTGAAGGAGAAGCATAATACTGTGATTAGAAAAAGGTAAAGCTATCCCCGTAACAGGCCATGGAGGTGCATAGGGTTGCGAGACGTCGAGGCTCCCACATTTCCTAGACAGTCGGCTCACAGATAGCAGTGACGTTGTCAGCCTTACGCGCCGGCCGGCCGTCCGTCCGCCCTCTACACCCAGGAAGATTCCCGGTACTCATTTCTGTTAGGGCGAGGTCACACCAAGGAAACTGGCAACCGCAACGCAACCGCAATTTCCGAGAATTGTTATCAGCCTGAATTGAACACGTTACTGAATTGCGTTGCCGTTTCCTCAGTTTGCGCTGCTCCATTCGGTAACATGTGTTCAACTCAGGCTGATAACAGTTCTCGGAAATTGCGGTTGCGTTGCGGTTGCCAGTTTCCTTTGTGTGACCTCGCCCTTAGAGGATGAGTCGACCCCTAGGCCACAGTGCGGCTGGAAGGATTAGATCAATTGAAAAAAAAACAGTGACCTCATTGGGAATCGAACCCTTGACCTTTCGGCTTGTAGCACAGTGCCTCAACTATCTACGCTACCGCGTGCCCCGTAATATTGTAAATGAGCAGAGGACAAGACGGCCAAATATTTGAACACGCATAATGCCTTCCGCAACTGGTTATTGTAGAAGGAATTTCTCTCCCTTCGTTACCAGCATGCGCAGACCGGCTTTGGGGCCCACTCAACATATCCTGTGGGTACAGGGGGCTCTTTCCTTGTGAGTAAATGAGCAAAAACATGTATTTGACAAGTCAGTTCCATCTAGCGCTGATATTAAAACGCTTTTTGAGCCTTACTTTTTAACTTTGTAAGATTTCAGAATTTTATGCTGTTTGAAGCTTGCCCTGTGCTACATAAAATATAAAATATTCACCATCCGTGCTTTTTGTAATCGCTGATTTCAGATGTCCGCTGTTTGGTTTTATGTATCCGTGCTAAAACTGGTTTCTTATCTTCCCTCTTATCACTGCCGTGTGCCTTTTCTGAGAGTTTCCTTGTAAGTACTTCCTGCCTATTTTTTCTGCATATTATGCGTGTGAGTGCGTATGTGTGTTTTCTGACGGAACAGACAACGTATATAAGCTGTGACGTGCGCTTGTCTAAAACGTCTCAGAGGGTGCGTCGTACCGTGAGTCAGCGAGATCCCCGGTACGGTGAATTTTGTTACCGTCGTTTGTTGGACGTAGAAACTAATAATTGTTTTATGATGTAATACTTTACGTCATCTCGTGATGACACACCCTCAAAGATGTTTTATACACAGTTATACCGGGGCCACTGTTCCAGTAATCATCATCATCATCATCATCAATTTTATGATGGATTAGGCCATGCATGGTCTGTTCCGTCCTATTGAAGAGTGTGTTGATCCCTCTATCTTAACTATGGACGCCCTATGCTTCGTCCTCTCTTTGGGCTGTATGTTACGATTTCCTTCGGAATTCGTATATCTTCCATTCGTTGTACGTTATATTTCCATTGTGATATGGTTTAGAGACCGCCTCTGTGGTCTAGTGGTCAGAGTTTCTGGCTACAGATCCAGAGGTCCCAGGTTCGATTCCCGGCTCTACCAGATTTTCTGAGAAATAGTGGGTCTGGAACGGGGTCCACTCATCCTAGTGAGGATAATTGCGGAGCTATTTCAAGGAAATAGCAGCTCCGGTCTATAAAACCGAGATTAACGGCCGTGGGGATCCGCTACGCTGACCACGCGACACTCTGTATCCGCAAAAGTTGGCACTGACTTCGCCGGCAAACGGCGGTCGCTCGGTCGGTGTTGTTCGCTTGCGGACTACAGGCCACGGAGTTTTTATTTTAGAATTTTGTTATTCAAATTAAAAATGTTCAGCTTTTCCGTAATATTTGTATACCGTATTTGGTTCTTCCTTGTGCAGCCTGTTACTCTCCTCAAGAATTTCATTTGTACGGTTTAAATTTTTGCTTCATATTTTTTATATGTAAGATTCGAGGCTTTCACGGCGGTGACTATGAAGAAAGCAGTCTCCTGGGATTTGGCACCGTGTATACGAGTATGTGGTATTAACCGACGTTTCGGAGGAACGTATCGCCTCCATCATCAGGGTAGAAGAAAAAATATAAGAAATCTGCAAGCGAAGAGACCGTGAGAACCGGTAAAAGCAGACCGCTTGCAGATTTCTTATATTTTTTCTTCTACCCTGAAGACGTTCCTCCGAAACGTCGGTTAACACCACGNACACAACGCGATCTCAAAGAGCAGAATATAACGCTTCGAGGCGGTGTCTGCTGTCACGGCCGCCTGACAGTTATAACCACGAATGAGCAGTAAGTTCAGAAACAAAAGAAGCTAGAAGAAGTCAGAAATTAGAAGTGAAGTCATCAGTTTATGTGGCGTAGTTAAAGTAACCTTTAGGGTGTCATCAACGTTCGTAGTTAACGAAGTGTTATATTTACAGTAAGATTGAAAGTGTTGTAATTAATTGTAATTCCACTTGGTGAATGTCCGATAAATCGATTCGCCAATCGAAACCCGCATCTAAAGTCACTATAATACACGTGACAATATTGTGCTGCACGTTTGATTAAATCGGCACAGTTTGATTTCCAAATCTCTGTTGTTTCTTACTGTAATTGTGTACCATAAGTAATTAAAACTATTTGTATGTTCACTTATGTTATTATTTGTCACTGTTTTAGTTCTCACATTCATCTCTCCTTTCATGTCCGTTTCCTTTGTCTTATTTACTGAAATCTTCAAAGTAGAAGAAGAAGAATATTCTTCATTATATATACTGCTCTTTGCTCTTAGTCTCTTGTACTTGCCACGATCACCTGGTCATCAGCGAATGAGGTTGTATTTGGAATTAAGTCCTTTGCTGCTGACTACGGGTTGGACGACCACGGAATCGGGGTTCAAGTCCCAGTAAGGTCAAGAATTTTGTCTGCGTTGTCAAGATCGGCTCTGGGACCCACCCAGCTTCCTATCCGATGGGTGCCGGTGGCTCTTTCCTCGGGATTAAGGCGGCCGAGGCGTGAAGTTGACCACTCACCTCCAAATAATGCCCATACGTCTTCATGGAATAGTGTTTAATTACTTAAGCACATTTTGCTTTTTTACCTTTGTTAAAAATATTTTGTTTGATCACATCTAACCAATGTTTGATGATTTTGCCAATGTAAATGTAAACATTACCAGCGTTGAAGGGCAGCCTTGTGAAACTCCTTTATTATTTTCGTGTAAGACACAATTTCTTATAAGGGCTTGGTGTTGTCAATTAAAGGTGTAACCCCCCCCGCCCAACGCCCTTGTCGGGGCATTACTGTGTTTGTACAAGGATTGGTTTCAGATATGTTTATTTGAATGCTTTCTTTAGTGTATTTCTCACATAAATAATATTTTCAACAACCCAAATGTTTATTAACGAGTCAGGTATCCGATTATCCCCTGTAGTTGTCACCATCCTCTTCAGATCATTCATCTACTCACGTCCTTCAGACAAGAATATCATGACTCTGGTGTTATGAATTTCGTACCAAAGACACATCTGCGCAGTTGTAAGAACACTTCCTGTCTTGACCGGATACAGAGTTGTTTCCGTTTTAACGTTTCGCGGATGTTTGCAAGCTACAGTCAGCAGGAAAACCAATGACTATTATCACATGACCCAAATTGAAGCTCTAGAGGCAATCAGTGAATGATTTCAACCGATGAAGTACCGTGTTCTGTTGCTGTCGTTGATACTTCTGAAATTGGCTGCATCTGTAGAAGTAAATGTAGCATCATTGTACTCTGGCACTTAGTCTGCCTTGGGTCCAAATGATAATATAGCATTTCACATTAAAAATAATATTTAGAAAACTGTACATGATATACACCAGCAGTGGCATACGTTCAGGTGGATTCACTATGCTACTACTCGGGAGGTCGCAGGTTGGTTTCCCGATGAGGTCATTGGCCTTTTCAGTTGACGTAATCCTTTCAGCCGCACTATGGCCCCGGGGTCGACTCAGCTTATAACAGAAATGAATACCAGGAATCTTCTCAGGAGTAAAGGGTGGCCGGCGCGCAAGGCTGACAACCTCACCGCTGTCTGTGAGTCGATTGTCTAGAAAATATTGGAGCACAACCTTAGGGGCCTCCATTACCTGTGACAGGGATATAGCTTTACCTTTTGGGCGTATAACTTGTTTGGGGAGCTGGTATAGCTCAGTCGGTGTACTGACCAGGCTACGGGATCGATGACTGACTGATTATTGTTTGTATTCCGATGGAGATAATAGATTTTTGCCTTCTCCACAGCGTCCAGACTGGCTCTGAGGGCCACCCAGCTTCCTATACATTTGGTACCGGAGACTCTTTCCCTAGGGGTAAAGTGGCCGGGGTGTGACGCTGACCACTCATTTCGTCTACTGACCTCGTCTCCTTTATACGTTTTCGTGCTATGTTGCTTAGACACGGGGACAATACGCTCACATTTTATACTTGGTCGTATAAGATATTCAGGCGCTATATATTTATGTATGGAATGTGCAGGACGTCTGTTGGCTTCAAACTAGTTGGACGTTCCGTTTGTAAAATCTGTGGTTGCTGTAGTATCTTATATAGCATGTACGAAATCGTAGTAATTACTGCATGGTGCGGTGGGCTACTTACAAACAAGGCCATCTAGCCACGCCGTCTGCAATCTCAGACCCCTGCTTGCCCCGAGAACTGGAGCAACACCCTCTGGGATCGTATCTGTTCTCCCAATATCCTTATTTCTTTATCAGTCCAGACCTCCAGACTTCCGTCTCCGGAACTAATTACACCCAGCACAGGTCATATAGGTCACTGGGACAGTTTTCAAGGTTCGTTCGTCTAATCAAACAGAGACCTCACAGCCAATGTTGAGACGTGATATCCCGGGTTCGATTGTCGTTTGGTTGCTGTAGTTTATGTGAATATGTTTTATCATGCATGTCCTCTACCCCTGTTGCACTACTCACTTATCTATAATTTCGTTGAATCATGAAATCCAAATTTCCTTACCAAAACAATAGATGACTATTCTGAGTCCAGCCTGCATGCTGACAGTGATATCTTTTGTGTTCATAAGAGGAGATTGAACTCGGGTAATGCTTGCTACCATTCAGGCGAGAACCTTTTGTCCTCTCGTCTGCTGTCCAAAAACATAAAAATTAGAATATACAAAACTATAATTTTGCCTGTGGTTCTGTATGAGTGTGAAACTTGGTCTCTGGCATTAAGGGAGGAACAAAGACTGAGAGTGTATGAGAACAGGGTGTTGAGGAGAATATCTGGACCGAAGAGAGATGAAGTGACAGGAGGTTGCAGAAAACTGCATAATGAGGAGCGTCATAACTTGTACTCTTCTCCAAGTATAATTAGAATGATCAAGTCAAGGAGGATGAGGTGGGAAGGGCATGTAGCACGAATGAGGCGAGGAATGCATATAGGATATTGGTGGGAAAGCCAGGAGGAATGATACCGCTTGGAATACCAAGGCGTAGGTGGGTGGACAATATTAAAATGGATCTTAGGGAGATAGGATGGGATGGTATGGATTGGATTGATCTAGCTCAGGATAGGGACCGGTGGAGGGCTCTTGTGAACACGGTAATGAACCTTCGGGCTTCATAAAATGCTGAGAAATTCTTGAGTAGCTGCAGAATTGGTGGCTCCTCCAGAAGGGCTCAGCTCCACGAGTAACTAAGTCGTTTTGTTTAAATATGTCGTTAAGATAGTCAAATGGAACCCGAATGTTCATTGCCAAGTTCACAAGAGCCCACCATTGTTCTCAACCCAGAGCCAGGAAAAAAAACCATAATGGTGTTCGAGAATCCTTTTTGGGAGAATGTGGATTTATGAGAAGGGCATTCGGTAGTTGATTCAGGCACTGCGTGGGATGACAATGAAGTTCGCTAACCCCATTGCTGAATATCGCTGTGGTCGCCTTGAAAGTACTCCCCTTGGGAAGCTATGCCTAATCTACCCTTCAAAACAATTTTGGAACTAGTTTTGTGGAATGGCCTTCAGAGCTGCCGTCATATTACTCCTGATGTCATCAAAATGCCTTCCTTCCAACATCTCCTTAATCTTCGGGAACAGAAAAAAGAGTCATCCGATGGTAGATCCGGTGAATGGGGAAGGTGTTCCAGCACAGTTATTTGTTTACTAGCTGAAAACTCCCTCACAGACTGTGCCGTGTGAGCAGGTGCATTATCTTGATGCAAGATCCATGAGATGTTGGCGACGGCACACCAAAACGCGCTCAGACAATTATAGGCGCCACTCAGAAAGAGATTGCCATAGATCAACAACACAGCCGTGAAACGCTGATTTGCCCACGTCATCAAACCATACTAAGATTTCCGTCCACTGCTGCCACGGCAACCACACGGTGGTGAGTTCGCGAACTTTATTGTCAGACCTCGTATGCTACAAACCTAAAGTCGCGGGTTCGAATCCCGAGGAGGTTATTGGATTTTTTTTTTTCAGTTGACTTAATCCTCTCAGCCGCAATATGGCCCCGGTCTCGACTGAGCCTCTAACAGAATTAAATACTAGGAATCTTCCTGGGGGTAAAGGGCGACCGGCCTGCGCGCAAGGCTGACAACATCAACGCCATCTGTGAGCCGATTGTCTAGAAAATGTGGGAGCCTCGACGTCTCACAACCCTCTAGGCCTTCACGGCCTGTTACATGAATAACATGAATAGCTTTGTACCTATATTTGTTATGTGCTTTTAGCATTAGAATTGTGGACTAAACGTGTAAACCGGATAGGTCATGTCCATGCTTGGTATTTTTACGTATTTCGTAGAGAAAAGTTCTGAATGCAGTCTACTCGTATATACGAGTATAGAACATACCAGGAGAAACCCGCATGGATAGTTAGCATGCCAGCTGAGACTGAAATGAGGCACTTTTTCTTTTCCTTGGCACTACAGCTCCAGTGGGCCTAGGCCTACCTCCATGAACTCCGTTCACTTCGGTCTTTCTCGATCTTACACATTCGGTAGGACTCCTTGGGCGGGTTATCAGCTCGTCGCAAGGCATCTACATGTACACAAACACAGAAAAACGCACACACACAAACTAAACATCCATGGCTTGAGTGGGATTCGAACCCACGGTCCCTGTTTCCAAGCGAGCGAAGACAGTACATGCCTTAGACCGCTCGGCTACCGTGACCGGCGAAATGAGGCACTTCCTGGATGCAAATCAGAAGCGTTACCATTAGGGCCAACTTTCTCTGTCTCGGTTTCTTAATTAAGTTCACCTCTAACGCCGTCAGATTTCTGAAAACCCTCATTATGTACCCTTGTTTTTGTGGTAACTAGCGTTTCAGAGGAACCTGCTGTTTCTGTCTTCAGGTTTGAACTTTTGTCCTAAATATGGAGGCAGCAGGTGTGTACCAACACCTACAGTACCACACAGTGTCAGGATTGAGGTCATAATTAAAAGATCATTACAGAAAACCTCAAGCCTGATAGGTCACCTGTCATACAAATTAGGTGTTGGAAGAATATGTGAGGCCGTTTTCCTCTGAATTCAGGGCCTAGCACGAATCATAAATTAACAGTTATCAAGAGATCTCTGTTTATATGTAAATTTCACTGGCATAAAATTCCCACAGCCTGACAATGTATATTTGTAATTTTTAAGATTACGAAGTGTTTGTGAATGTGAATGGATATGCTTCACGATGGCATGGCATGTCCTCAGGTTGCAGATGGAGAAGACGGCCTCCACATATGGAGGGTAGCTATGAACATATTGAATAAGCAGTCTTGAACAGCCAACAAGTTGTGGTCCTCCAGCCTTATGTTGGGCGTGGGGCTAACAACTCCTTACTTTCAAAAATAAGCTTGTTGTGAAATGGCACAAAGGGCTTTGGACCTGAATGGATTATTTGGATACCATGATTGGAGACAAAGAAGAATCCATGTAGGATATTGGTGGGAAAGCCAGAAGGAGAGAGACCACTAGGAAGACCAAGATGTAGATGGGCAGATAATATTAAAATGGATCTTCGATAGATAGGATGGGGTGGTATGGACTGGATCGATCTGGCTCAGGATAGGGACCAGTGGAAGGCTCTTGTGAACATAGTAATAAACCTTCAGGTTCCATAAAATGCTGGGAAGTTCTTGAATAGCTTCACAGTTGGCGGCTTCTCAGGTAGGGCTCATCTCCATGGAGTTAGTTCGTTATGAATGGATGCATTATTGTTCACAGGTATTCCACATCCTGGACTGTTGACTTTGTGGAATAAGGAGTCAGAAGAGCTACAGTGGAAGGTGTTCTGTGCAGCTGTTTCGCCCCGACTTGACCCCAAATTACTAAGAGAGCTGCCTCCACGCCTAGTCATTCCAGCTGCATCACTTACCTACCTCTGCCATGTAAGCAAGATGACTGGAACTGAAATTGTGGCGTCCTTTATTGTCACTTCAGGACATTCAAATATAAAGATGGTTTGTCTCTCTGCAAGTGTGCATGTTTCAACTTGAGTAGCACTGGCTGGATTTTGATTAATTTTGGCACGAATGTTATGCCACTAGCCTCCACTCCAAACTCATAGATGTTAATTTCCTTCAAATACAAAAATTCCATTTAAAAAAAACTCTTTTGATACAATTATAGACACATTAAACCAGGATCTCCATTTTCCCCTTCCTTCCTAATATTCAAACCATTTTAACTGAAACTGATCTTTCACTTTATCACTTTCAGTGACTGGTCATTTGTTACCTACCAAGCTGAAAGTTCTGCCAAAGTTCCATTAGTTAAAAGTCCAAGGCAGTTCGCCTTACAGAGTTCCAGTGTCCATAGAACTGTTGTAGAAATATAGGAGTTTGATAGGTTATTTAAGCTTGGAACTGAAAACTCAGTTTTTCTGCGTTCTTTCCACAAATTGGGTAAAAGGAACGTATAATGAAGATATCTACCAGCATATTTCATAATTTTTGTTTAAATCATTTGAATGTAACTGTTTTATGCAAACTCAAATGTTATCACATTCCCACCCCCCAAAAGAGGCTCATCATGTAGAAACTTGGTACATGGTATCAGGAAATTTCCTTCATTTTTCGATATGGTGAATATGTAACTCTTTCCTATGTCATGTCAGAAGACTTCTACTTCCAGCTCTGTGAACTGATCACTGCAAGAATTATATCCCTACTTTCTACTTTAGTTTACATCTCTTCCATTAAACAGCACATGCCAGAAGTTTTATGTATTCCCATAGCAAAGCCTTTTCTTTTCATGCAAATTAATTTGCATGGTTGGAAATACAAAGAATGGGGAAGGGTTAAGTTAATGTGAGACATGTTATCTGACCATACACAGTGATTAGCTTTGGATCCGTGAAGTTATATTTGCAATAAATGAAAAACAGTGCCGTAAGTGCACTCTTTTCCAACGTTTTATACCTAAAAACATCTGGTATTCCTAATCCATTCCAAAATTGTTTTACTGCTGAGTGTTTTGCTAGAAAATCTCCAGAATTTCCTTTGATGACACAAAAAGAAAGAGATGTGGTGTCCAAGTTAAGAAGCAGGACAGACTGGAAAAGTGTATGTCATAATGAAGAATGCCTTTCTTTTGATAATTTCTTGAGAACACATTGAAGTTAGTCTAGCCAGCCATAAATTTTATGCCGCAGACCATGCAGATGAGAGTTAACACGAAGAGTTACGATGTGTGAGTCTACAGAATCTGCTTTGGACTAGACTGACAGGGTTTGATTCCTGGAAGGGGTGGTTTCCCACCTCTTTAAGGCTGGAAACCACTTAGCCTCCCATGTAATGGGTATCCCAAGGGTCTTTCCTTGAGGATAAAGTGCCTGGAGCCTGAGTGTAACTACTCATCTTCATCCAATTCAAATGTCTGTAGTGTTCATGAACACAGCCAGCGGTTTCCCCACCCCCCAAAGAGTAGCATCAAATTTTGGGGTGGGATCCAGAAAATTTGCTTACAGACTTATGTTTAAGGTATTATGATTATTCTTATTGATCAACCTGAAGTATAAAGGATAGGAGAATATTTTTAAATACAATGGTTGGATAAAAAGTAGTGGCGACACTGCTGTAACATGAAAGATGTGCATCAGGTGGCACTAGCGCCATCTGTAGCTCATAGCAGAAGTTCAGTTGAAGTAGTGCAGTGAGTGGTTCTGGTTGTGTTTCATTGAGTTGCATTGTGCATCGTCTTGAAATGCAGGAGCCCAGTTCAAGCATCCTAACAACATGTTTACAAAATAAGAACAACACTACTGGATAAAAATTGAAGTTGCACGAGGTCATAGTGCACAAAACTGTTATCAGGTACTGCAAAAAGCATATGGTGACGCTGCTTTGCCATATTGCACAGTGGCACGGTGGGTGAAATTGTTCTGTGAAGGGAGGGATGCCATTCAGGACAGCCGTCGTTCAGGACGACCCCATGTTGACAACCACACAATTCAGCTTCTTGCTTCTTTGCTGGATATCGATTGTCGATGAGCTGCATGGGAGTTAGCTGCTGAGGTGGGCGTATGTCACAAAACCGTGCTCCACATTCTGCACGATATTCTTGGATGCTGCAAAATTGCAACGTGATGGATACCCCTACAATGTCCAAGGTGCAACAATGGCAGCGTTATGCAATTGCACAGGACTTCTTGGACCGGTAACAGAAGGAAGGTGACAACTTCCTTGGAAAGATCGTCACTCTGGACGAAACTTGGGCTCGCTCATACGAACCATACTTGAAGCGACAATCAAATGAATGAAAGCATCCTGGCTCTCCTCGTCCAAAGAAAATGTGCCCTACACAGAGTAATGTGGAAGCAATGTTCATTGTGGCATATGACATTGATGGAGTGATACTGCACCACACTGTACCTCAACGACAGACAGTAAACGTTACCTACTACTGTAATTTCCTGCATAATCATCTTCGTCCAGCACTCAGGAGAAAGCGATGACACTTGTTGGAAACGAACCCCATCATCCTTCATGACAATGCAAGGGCTCATACTGCTGATGCTGTCAAGGATCTCCTTCACCACTGGCGATGGGAGATACTGCAACATCTGCCATACTCACCCGATATGAGTCCATGAGATTATGATCTCTTTGCCAAAATGAAAGAATAACTGTGAGGGACACGTTACAACACAAGAGAGGAGATTATTCGTGCTGTAGGGCGGTCACTGCTGGACATCAACGGAAGTGGACGCGCTGATGGTTTATGATACCTTCCACAAATCTGGCAGAAGGCGGTACACATGGGGGGGGCGATTATATTGAAGGAATGTAAGTGTGTTTACCTCAGGTAATAAAGTCATTTCAGAACTATAGAGGCGTTGCCACTACTTTTTATCCGCCCTCTGTACTTCTGGTTTTGGTATTAATATTGGTGTATTCCCTCCCCTCCATTTTGATTCTATTTATCCATTAGAGAGAGATACCTTGCTCCCCACTACCCACAGCCCTTTCATGTAATGCTGCCCAATACACCCCTTCAATGCCTGGTACATAGGCACAGGGGCAGTTTTGCAGTTATCTGTATGACATGTGTCAAGCTGAGTGGTGTGCTGTAGGAGTTGGATGGTAAGGGCCTGGAATTCTGGGAGGCAGAATCACTGATAATCCAAGCTGTAATACTGAAGGAATATGACACTGAGGTCCTCTCAAAGCTGAAGGTACCAGATGTATACACACGAGCTGTCCGCATCAGCACCCTGTTCATGAGGACTGCTTTCATCATGATGATGCTGCTGGCTTCATGTGGCTACCCTATTACTATTGCCGAGGTAAATTGTCAGATAATTCTGTCATTCTCAAAATGCATAACCGGCTTCAGTGTGTATAAATTATGCGTTAATGACATAGAATTTTGCCATCAGTTGTAGATTTGAAACTTTCATGGTAATTGTATGCAGTGATATCTTCTCAAGTGATCACCCATGTCAATTTGGAATTATGAGGGAGAGTCAGTAAATAGGTCACAGATGAATATAAAACATAAAACATGTGATATTTGAACCTGAAGAAAATATTCATTTCTTGACATATCCGCCACCAATATTTATACATGTGTACCTGCAGCATAGAAGCCTTTTGACTGTTGTGTCAGTCACTTCCACACCTGTTTAGGTATTATCTGTGACTTTTGAATGTCCTTGAGAGAATTCCTCGACCTAGTTCTGAATTGCTTTACGCAACAAACACTTCTTACCATAAACAGGAAATATTTCTACATGAATATCTTTTGCATTGGCTTGTTATGCCCACAAAAGATGCACAACAGAACACTGCTCTTCGGTAGCATACTCCTTGAGTGTTGTCGCCATTTTAACAACTAAAACCAGCCTTTGAACATGTGCATGTGCATCTGCTGTGTAGACTCTCATGAGCTGGATTGTGCTGCTACCTAGTGATAAATATAGAAAACCTATTATGTGTATTACAGCTGTTTTACTGCCATTGTGACCTACTTACTGATTCTCTCTCTTAGCACAACTCCATATTGACACAGCTTATCACCAGAGAAGACTTCATTTTTAGTGTTGTTGTTGTTGTTGTTGTTGTTGTTGTTGTTGTTGTTGACCAGGTGCTACTACTGAGATTAGGCAATAAGCTAACCTCCCAGCAAACCACTCCTAACATTTATTTGAACATTTATGATATACATGTGCTGAAAATACTACGTATGTGGGATTTGAGTTTCTCATGGCGATATCTAGATTACAGTCATCTGCGATATGACGCCGTGTAGTTTGCTAAAAGCATTGTTTGTCAAACTGCATGGTGCCACACCCCAGAAGACCAGAATCTTAATAATATTCATTGTTTTTTTTATGGTGGATGACAGGACTACTTACAGGCCACTCACCTGAAAGGACATGTTTTCAAAATTGGATTGACAGATATTCCTGTTTGCAAAAGGTGCCTAGAAAATATGAATCAGCAACACACACATCCTATGCGAGTGTGAGGCCGTAGCTTACTTAAGATTGCATCACCTGGGCCATTGTTTCATGGAACCAGATGACTATCACGATGCCCCTGTAGGAGGCACAATAGAGCACTGTGGTCATGGTGCAAGGGCCAAGAAGACCCACCCCTTATACATTCATTCATGATGCCCCTGTAAGTAAAATCCTACACTTCATTCAAAGCATAGGATTGTTGAACGGTTAAAATACAGGAGTATAGATTCTAGATAGTTGAAAGTCATGATGCAGGCACCAGCAATTAGGCCCACCCCTTATGAACTACTGCTGTCTTTTCACCAGGACAGAACTGCTTTTAGAACTGAATTGTTTCCTCTGCGCACACTGTCACCTTAAAGGACACCTCTTCAAACTGGGACTAAGTGATAGTCTCACTTGTGAGAGGTGTCAAGAAGAAAATGAAACAGCCACACATATCCTGTGTGAATGTGAGGCCTTAGCTTATTTAAGATTACGTCATTTGGGTCAGTACTTTATGGAACCCAGTGACTATTTCAACATCCCCATTGTACAGAATCGTGCACTTCATTCGAAGCTGAGGGGATAATCAAAAGGGGAAGCACAATAGATCACTGTGGTAGTGGTGCAAGGGCCAAGAAGGCCCACCCCTTATACATTAATTCATTCATTCATTCCTCTGTGCATGTGTTTCAGACGCTGCCATTTAAATATTTCGATGGGAAGCTGTTTGGCTGTGTATATCACAAAACAAAGCTGGGGACAAATTATGAGGATCAGTGCTCTCACAAGGTACAATGAAAATTTGTTTTCCCACATAGAAGTGGGTTAAATACCTTCACCATGGCCATGTAAGTCATAACAGGTGCCTAACTGGGCGACATAAATACAGAGACCTCGTCTTCCAGGTTGGGGGTTGAGTGCAAGCCTGACGAACTTGCTCTGTAAAAAAGTTACTGTTGCAAAATCCAGAGAAGTGAAGACCAGATGGTCTAATTCATGGTGGAATAAGCAAACCTGGCAAAATCTCATAAGGAAAGCAATGTCTGAAAGAGGGTTGTTTTGCCAATGATGATTTTAATACATGAAGTAACAAGTCATTATGACTTCAAAATATATACTTTTTTTCATTAGATAACGAAATTTGGAACTGTATGTTAACCACTTCACTGACAGTGAAAAAGAATATGCGACTTGGCTGTTTCTACCCAGTATTTATCCAGTGATTATAATTGGGATATCAATGTGAAATTGCTCCGTGCATATTGGTACACAGAACGATGCTGTCGAGGGTTCTGTTTAAGCATCCCATTGTGTTAATATTACAGTTTTATACTGTATTACATTCTTGAATGTCAAATTTATTGTCTTATGTACATCTTTTCTTACTGTTACATGTTTTGGCCATATTATTCATAATCTCCAGTCACATGGACAACACAGCAATACAACCAAGCCAACAGGGAACTGTATCTAGACAAGCCACCGAAACTCACATAATATGCAACTGTACCACTGCATAGACAAATATATGCACAGCTGTAACAACACATGTAATATGCAAATTTGCAAAAGGAAGAATTTTCAATAACATGTTGTATGTGCGAAATATACACTCGACAAAAGGCCAAGTGTATTCATAAGAGACACACCTATCTTCTCATCAGAGAGGATGTTGCATAAGTGCAAGAGTTCAGTTGAAAAAAAATATCTCTGGTCGTGGGCCTCGAGCGGCCTGAGGCCAAGACGAACTGATTGGCAGTAAACCGCCAATCGTACAGTAACTTTGACTTTTACTTTGACGTGTAATATCCCTGCTGTGACACCAAATGCAGCACAGCAGGTTTTTAACAGATATATTTTTATGAACAGATAATTTTAAAAGTTAATATAATACGATGAGGTGTATATAAGATAATATATGTTGCATTCAAGACAGTTATATGTACAAAACTGTAATATTATCGAGGGTTTGAACGCAGCTGGTAGGCTGCTCAAGGTCATGCAGTTATCATTTTGTGTGGAACTGTTTATGTATTTGTATGAATGTTTTGCAGATTATCTTTCTGTATGAAAAGCAAATTGTTACAGTGACTTGCTTGACTGTACAGCAAAAGCTGTTAAAACTGGAAGGTTGGTTAAACAGGAACCTACCTTCTTGGAAAGAGATCCCAACATAAAGTCCATGAAGTGAAAATAAATACTGTATTACTTCGAATATAAGGTGCACATATGGCCGCGCCATAGCTCAAGTGGTTAGTCACTGGCTTCCCACCGTGGCGGCCTGGTTTCAAGCCCGGGTCTGGTCAAGTGAGATTTGTGGTGGACAAAGTGGTGCTTGGCAGGTTTTCTCCGAGTACTTCGGTTCCCCTGCCAGTCTTCATTCCGCCAAATTCTCCATCATCATAATCACCCAGGGCAGGCTACAATAGGCCAATCAGTGGCCACCGTGCCGAGTGGACCCAGTTGGTCTCCACCNNNNCCCCCCCCCCCACTAAGCGAATAAAATAAAAAAGATGCACATATTACCCGTTTTTTCCTGTTGAAAAATTGAGGTGCATCTTAAATTTGAGGAATGTGCATCTCCAAATTTTTTCCCTAAAACCCACATACAAAAACTGGATGCGTCTTAAATTCAAAAGCATCTTATGTTCAGAGTAATATGGTATAAGATTACCCTTAATTAATGGAAACTGTTTAACAATAAAATGTTAGTGAAGGGCAAGAATTACTGTGAAATATTCTGCCTAATATTTATATAACTGTGTTCTGCACAGTGCTTTCAGAAATGTACCTGTGGAAACAAACATTTATGGAATAAATGAGAGACAGTTCAGCCTAAGCATGAACAGAATATTGGCAGAATGCTTTAATGGACTACTGGGAAAAGTGAAGAGGAAGAACGAAGGAAATGAATAAAAGTGAAAGTGCTGCCACATTCATAAACAAACTCAGAGAATTAATCAAAATTCAAAACCCTGTGAAATCAGTTGATTGGTGACCACAAACTTATTTGACTGTCTAGTTTCCTGTGGACCATTAGTGCCAGATCCAAGAAGGCTGAGATACTGGTGCACATACAGGATGTTTCTGAATAATGTTACTGCATTCATACGTCCTTCCATCATTTGTTTATAGTGTGTTAATGGCAGTGGCAGCAAAACAGGTAGTACAGAAATGTCATTAAGCTGTACTTATTGAAGATGTTAAAGATGTCTGTGATTAGTGCCCAAACACGGTCTACAACACAGAACAATGGAAGTGCAACGTTGTAATATTCTGTGGGAATTTATATTCTTAGACGTCCTCTTCTGATTGTTAGTCTGTGCACACATTTGCAGGATTTTTGAATATGAATGAGGTCTGAAGAGGTTGCAGGCTGAAATATGTAGAAGATTAATTTTAGATATACCCGTGTTATTATGAAATGTTCCAGGACACTAAAACAAATGTTCCATTTATCTTAGTTAACCTGGGACTGGGTAATTTATTTGTTAAATTGATGACACCCTTGACATCTTCCAGGCTGAGCTAATGGACTGGTATCTAAAGGTGCGGCAGATTGTGTGTGGACATCTGGAAAATTAATTTTCTGGGCGTCCTTTCTGGAGCCTTCAGACCAGCACTGAGTAAGTGGAAATTATGTACAGAATAAAAGATGGTTGTTGTCCTTAATTAATCCAATAACCATGGCAACCTTACCATCATAGTATCATCAGCAACTATGGTAATAATAATAATAATAACTGAAGTACCCATAGTTGCGGATTTCTCAAATTTATATAAAATGTACATACATGCACACAGGTGTGAATTCAGAATTCCAAGTTACATAGAATGTACATGGAAGTTTCCACTGGAAACTGTATACATTCTGGTACAAATTTCTGCTTTACATTCCTCTTTGTTTCTGTCTGATTTACATTGCAGGTCATGTTCACTTGCTTATGGTTCCAGCAGAGAGACACCAAGAGACAGGGCATGGCAGATTGCAGACTTTACTATACATGTATTTTAAAAGATTAGAAATAAAAAGTTTTAACTGTGTAGCATTGGCAACATTGTGGTCATGCAGAGAAGTATGGGTGATATACGTACCTGCCCATCCATGGAAAGACATTTATGGTGCCTTTCTGCATTCCCTGCCTTTAAGTCCTCTGTGGTGATGTAAAATTTAATTTGTCTTCTTTAAATATGAAATATTGCCTCTAAAGTTCATGAATGACTCAGAGAAGCACTGAGATATAAGGCAATTCCTGACCCCAGAAAGTTTGTGGGATACATGGAGTAGGACCAGAGAATGAATAATGGGAAAGTTGTGGGAATATAATTGAGGTGGTTGATTCAGCTTGCCAGATGTCTGAGCTTATGCAATAATGTGTCTGGTTTCTATTGGAAAGTCACCTGGTTTAATTGTGAGGGATTGTACTCACTTCCTTTGTAATTTACTAATATTTACTGCAAGGTATGATTATGCTCCATCTTTTCAGCAGTTCCAAACGTTTAATTCTCTGATCTGATGCACTGTTGGTAATACTGAAATCATGTAATTTCTGTCTTTACTCTGTCTTTGATCTCCAGCTTGTGATGTAACAGCCTTAATCATTCACCTCTTATTTTTTGTTATTGTTGAAACTTCCAGTGCATGTGAAAGAACTAGTCATTAAATTTCTGGATACCTCACTGAGACATGTCTTTGTCTGTGAGAATTATTAGGAGTTGAATCCATCAATAAGAAAAAAAAATTTTTTTTCTACATTATGGTCTTCTAGGACAGTGGTTCTCAACCTTTATGAGACCGCGGCCCAGTAAGTTCTTTTTTTATAAGACGAGAGCCCAGTCCCAACAAATTTACTTGTAAATACCGATCCAGTTTTGTTAAAGTTCATGCATTAAACTAACATAATATCAGTAATTAATTACTAATGACCTAATTTATTAATACTTGTAGTCAGTAGTGCTGTTATGGCGCTGATAATGTGCGTAGCATTGTGACCTAATCTCACTTTTCAAGTTACGGTTCTGTAATTGCCTGATATATGCGTTGTCCTAAACATATAGCTGTGTAATCCTTGGACTGGGGCTTGTTTCCTGCATAACAGCGTGACGTCTCCCCTTTTTATCAATGGAGACAAGTGGGTCAAATTAACGTATGTTTAAACACTGACTTCAAGGAGTGCTTATGGTATGTACAATTCTTCTTATGCTGAAGTTCTGAGGCCAAACATAAACGTCCCTTATTCCATCTGTTCTGCAGCTCTGAAGGTAAAGTTCTCGCTGGGTTTAAGTTAAGCAGCATGCCTGGATCTTAGAGATATAGGATGTGGTGATATGGACTTGATTGATCTGGCTCAGGATAGGGAACAGTGGATTATCACAAGCTGATGAGTTTGACCATTTTGTGATTTGTGTTGAACACTCTTTTCTACAGTTGACCTAGATATGTTTCTGTAGTTCAAACGTTTGGTAAATACTGATTTGGTTGCTAGTCCATCCAGAATATCTTTATTTCTCTTGCAGTCTTTCCAGCTATGCTATTTATTTTGCCTGATGAATTTTTCAAACAAGGAAATTCATGATAAATGTAGCTTTTAAATATTGAGGTATGCAGCACAAATCAGGAACCGGCAAAATTGGTTCGATGCAAGAAATGAATAATTTAACAGTAATCTCGAGTTTCCCGGAAAAAATGTCATATTTAAAAATAATTTGCACATAAGTTCAGCAATGTGCGCGTGTTCGCCCATGTGTTCATACTGTATGCGCTTGATGATGCCCACAGCAATCAGTATTTATTAGGTCCTTAAAAATGATTAGGATATGTATAAAGGATATTAAAGTTGGTTTCTTATATATGTGTAATATAAGAACAAGTCCATGATTTATTCCAACCGTCCTACAGTGCACACATTTATTCACTTCACTCTTCTCTCCTGCACTACATGTTTCAGCACAAAAGTGTCATCCTCAGGTGCTCTTCGATGTACGTTAAACTATTTCACTGCATGCCCTGCTGTCATTATACTAAAATATATATCCATCATACACATTGATAAATCTTAAATATTAAAATTATTAAAACTGTTCAGGATTTGTCATCCCTACGTCGCATTTCAATACGTGAGTCACACCTGTCTTCCTCTATCGGAGCATTCTTCCTACTTTCGTGTGTATTGTACTTTGTGTTGTGTCTTGCGCCTGTGACTGCGTGTGCTATACTGCTCAGCAGATTGATTGATTGATCTGGCTCAGTATAGGGACCAGTGGATGGCACTTGTGAACACGGTAATGAACCTTCGGGTTCCATAGAATGCTGGGAAATTCTTAAGTGGCTGCAGAATTGGTGGCACTTCCAGAAGGGTTCAGTTCCATGAGTAAGTTGAGCCACCTTAAAGAATGAACAGGCTTTCAATATCAAAAAAATCCAGGTATAAGAAAAACAAGAAAGTTCTTTCAATAAATTTTATTGAAAGTAAGTAATTACATCTTGTAACTGTACGTCCCTCACTAAAATTATTTAATTAAGGGCATGACCAATTTAGGCATTGTTTCACACCCTGAGAGACCCTCCTCTGGCAAGATACCATCCTGGGACCGTCTAGCTGTAATTCAACATTGTCCTCCTTAGGCTAAGGGTGTCACTATTGTCCCTAACGCCGCCAGTTTGCTCCTAGTGTCATAAACCCATGAACTGACGTTGTGCATGACCGGCCAGGAGGGGTCTTGGGGTTCCCTGCTCGTGTGCCCTGAAGACCTAAAAAGTTTATGATGGGCCTCTCAAAAAAATACAAATGTAGGACTGATGCTGGGCTCGACCCTTGGCTTTCTCTTTTCATTTTCTTGTTTTTATGACAACTGGTGGACTTGTAAAGGGAGTTACAGGAGGGTAGCCAGCGAGTGGCGTGTATGGTCAGCAAGCTGGGGGCAAATTGGTGTAAAAAGGTTAAGTGTGACACAGCGGCTAGCTTGAAGGAATAATATAAAGATTGATTACCGTATGGAATTTTAAATTAAGACTGCAATACACAGTGTGTTCTGGAGACCCTGGATTCATGAACCCCGAAGTGTGTTCCACTCCCATATCCGAAACACCCGTATACATGAGATAAAGAATTCATCTCGAGCAATAGTCGTGGCAGCTCCATGTCAGCGGGCGGCTACAATCTATTAAATAACAATTTGATATATTAATGTTATATAACCTCTAACAATAATGTTCATTTTTATGAACATGAGATAAAAAGATACAGTTTAGGAATCCAATTTAGGAGCTTTAGGCCAAGTTACCGTCCTTTTCAAAGCTATGTCGTCCAAACTTTCCTTAATGCGCTGAAAGGTCCGTTTAAATTCTAAGCCACATCCTTTCGAGAGTCGAAAATCGACCAATGTGTCACCATCCATATCAAGAACAGCGGCCTTGAAAACCAGTTTCATGTCACGTTTATCTGTGGTTGTAATTGTTAACTGAAAAAAAGGAAGTTACAATGTCATTACCATTTACAGAATGTTACAGTACGTCACAGGGATGGAAAAGTCCACAGGTTTCTTTGTGCATTAGGTAACTTCAAGAGAAAAGGGAAGACATTACAGATGAAAATAGATATATAAATTACAGCTCAGGGCTGAAATAAAACACATAAAATGTGAGGACTGACAACTCATGGTCTGGAAGGGAGCAAAATCGAAGAGAAATACAGGATCTGTAAAATTTATTCTGAATGAACATGCAAACCAGCAAAACAAACTGCCAAAATGATCCCAAAAATCTTAGTAGACAACAAAATATGAGACAAGAAACTTGCTCAGTTTTCAAGCAAGATGGCTGCACACAGGAACGGAAAAGACCACAGGTTTCTTTGTACGTTAAGTAACTTCAAGAGAAAAAGGAACACATTACAGATGAAATAAGATACAGATATATAAATTACAGCTCAGGAATGAATTCAAACACGGAAAATGTGAGGACTGACAACTAATGATTTGGAAGGGCGCAAAGTAAAGAAAAATACAGAATCTGTAAAATTCATTCTGACCAAAGTTCTGAATGACATGCAAATCAAACTGCCAAAATGACACCAAAAATCCCAGTAGACAGCAAAATATGAGAAAAGAAACATGCTCTGTTTTCAACCAAGATGGTTCCACATAGGGATGGAAAAGTCCACAAGTCTCTTGGTGTGTTAAGTAACTTCAAGTGGCAGCAACAATGGTTAAGTGTCGGGTGTTCTAGTATGACCCAGAAACAGAAGACCAGCAAGACACAGGAGAGAACTGTATGCACACCAGGCATGCCCAAGCAATCAGTGAAAATCGATGATTACGTACCACTTTGGCTGCAATTTTCCAGGTATAATTCAATTTATCAAATAATTTGCATATTTTTTCAATTGTTTCCTCGTAGTTTGTACACACATAGAAGCGTGTCATGCGTCGCACCAGGTTTTGGAAAGTATTCTGTGGAAAGAAAAAAAAAGCACAGTGACTTCAACCCATTTCTAAAAACAAATTTATTAGATTCAGAGCTCTCTTAGCACTACATACCTGACTGGAAGTCTGTGTAGATGGCTGCGTAGCATGGAGCTGTGAATTCAGCACCATATCATCAAGGTGTGCTGGCTGTGAAAATGACAACGTCCCCTTTTCTTTCTGCATAGCTGCAGCAACACTCTCAACTGGTACACTGTGCTGCTCTAACCTTGGTTCTGGCTGAGATCTACTCAGTCTGGCCACCGAGTCATCCAAAGAACAGCCACCATGTACTGCGCCAGGGCGAGAGACTGAAGATACTTCATTCCCAGAGCAAAAGCGCTTGTTATGCTGCTCATCTCTTGGTGAATTGATGTCCCTTTTTGGTGATCCTGAAACAAAATTCTCTCAATGAAGTATGTTCAATATTAAAATTTTGCAATCACTTATGACACAGAATAATTGGAGAGAGTTATGTGAGAGGATAGAAGTTGTAAATCTTATGTTCCCTTCTAACATTTTAAAAAACATATATCACTATTATGACCGCCTCTGTGGTCTAGTGGTCAAGAGTTCCTGCCTACAGGTCCAGAGGTCTGGGTTTGATTTCCAGCGATACCAGATTTTCTGAGAAGTAGTGGGTCTGGAACAGGGTCCACTCAGCGAGGCAATGATAAATGACGAGCTCTTTCATGACAATAGAGGATCCGGTCTACAAAACCGAGATTAACGGGCGTGGGGATCTGTTACGCTGACCACGCAACACCCTCTACCCACTAAGTTGGCACTAACTTTGCCGACAAGTGGCACTTGCTCAGTCGGTATAGTTTGCTTGTGGACTAAAACCATGGAGTTTTTTACACCACCAAAGAAAAGACAAATGCTTTGAAGATGACCTGCATGCCCTGCTATAAAATACTGGCACAAATTCTGTCTCCAAAGACTGATACCAAGTGGCTCTGAACATCAATAACCAATACACACACAAGAAAAACTTGTCAAATGCCCCCCCCCCCAAAAAAAAACTCACTGGCCCATACTCTGCAAGCAAACTATACTGACTGACACACCACTGCTAGTCGGCGAAGTTAGTGCAGACTTTTGCGGATAATGGGTGTCACATGGTCACCGCAATGGATCCCAAAGGCCGTTAATCTAGTTTTTCTAGACTGGAGCCACTATTTCCTTAAAATAGATCCCCAATTATCCTCCAGAGGCTGAGTGCACCCCATTCCAGGCCCACTACTTCTCAGAAAATCTGGTAGTGCCAGGAATTGAACGCATGACCTCAGGATCTGTAGCCAGGAACTCTGACCACTAGACCACAGAGGTATTCCCAATGCTGTTACAAAGTGAACTTAAGCAGGATGTAGGACAGTGCAACTACAAAGAAATACAATATTACTGAGACTTTTATGGTTTCTTTGTGGAGCAATGGATTTGAATATTACGCTCAGGAAAATATTAATGTGACAAAATTTATCAAGATTACTGACTTCACACAGATGGTAGCGTAGCTGGTTGAGGCACTATGCTACAAACTGGAAGGTCGGGGGTCCGAGTCCCAATGAGGTGGATTTCTTAAACTGACCTAATCCTTCCAGCCACAGTATGGACCTGGGGTCAACTCAGCCTTTAACAGAAATGAGTACCAGGTATCTTCATGGGGGGGAGGGGTAAAGGGCGGCCTGTGCATAGGGCTGACCTTACTACCATCTGTGAGCCGAATGTCTAGATAATGTGGGACCCTCAACATCTCACAACCCTATGGCCTCCATGGCCTTTTATAGGGTAAGTCACGAAAATGTAATGCCTTGCATCTACACAACAAGGGGAGAAAAGAAAGTATATCAACGTCACATTCACTACTAAACAGCCACATTCCCCATTGAAGCAACGAAATTTAGAACTTCTGAAGGCATTATACATAAGTAATATAGTTTTACTAACCACTGATATCTATGAGTTCATGCTGAATGACGTTCACACACGCAGTTAAGGCATTCAGCTGTAAATGTGGGGGGAGGGGGAAGTCCATTCTAATGAATATCTGCCCCAATTAATGCAACATGAAACTCTGGAATCTGGTCCAAATAACAATCTATCATCTTACATGACCAGAAATTTAAAGTAACACCCCTCCCTACAAGCCAAAATTAAGATAATTGCATACATTCTAGTGGACTTACCTAATTTGTCAAAACTTGTCTTACACCACTGATGATCCTTAATTTCCTTTAAAGTTGCACGGCGAGATGGGATGTGCACAAGTATCCTCTGTATCAAGTCCATGGCCAAACGATCCAACTCTACAAATGGTTCTAGATCTCCTGCTTTACCATCCTTCCATGCCACGTATTCATTACATTCCATAGATGCAATTTTCCATGGTAAACCTGAAACAAAATAAAAAATATATATTACATTACTTTCCTTGAACTTCATATATTTCTTCGAGCCATTTCCTGCCCAACCTTGATCGCCATTTTTAACAAATTGCCAAGTTTGAATCTCCATAAAGTGATGTGACAGCCTCTCATGTTCAAACCCTGAAAGGAAGAAAACTTTACTTTTTGGCTATGCACGTACGATGAGGACATGAGAGAGATGAGCTCTGCTACTGGAGAATTTCCATCCAAGAAGTTTTCATAAGTCATTTTGAGATACAGCATTTAATCCACTCCAAATGTCTGTCTAATACGAGTGGTGATTTCAATGGACAATATAAATACTGATTACATACACTCACACAAACTTCATAATACCTGTCCATTATGCTCACTTTTAAGAATAATAATAGATTTCTCTAAATATGAAAAGTGTTTCTTTCAGGAAGGGAAAATTTTTTATTCTGCTGTTACATGCACAGGTTTCGGGTCCCAGTCATGTTCCTTTCCCTGGTAAGAAGAGGACTGGGACTAAGACGAGGAGTATTCATTCATCCATTCATTATTGGAGGGGATGGGTTTCCCATGCACCGCGACCAGTTGTTGATCTATTGTATGTCCCCCTTTGATATCTACCAGTCGCCATACCCTTCCAGTACTGGTGCTCGCTATCAGCCCCGTTCAGCCTGCGAGTTCGGCCCCTCTACTGGCAGTGGTACCTGATACTTCCCCATCTACCGCAGGCATTGGAAACTACGTGGGCGGGAAACTTTTTACTTAATTTTGCTCAGAGGTCTCCTAGAGACATGAGGATCTTTTACGTGCCGTAAATCTATGACACGGGACCCATGGCTTAAAGTCCCTCCCGGAAGACTTGTTCCCTGAATTTTTCCGGCC
Source organism: Cryptotermes secundus (assembly GCF_002891405.2). NCBI lineage: Eukaryota > Metazoa > Arthropoda > Insecta > Blattodea > Kalotermitidae > Cryptotermes > Cryptotermes secundus. The sequence continues at coordinate 793,420 of NW_019733328.1, forward strand.
TTAAAAATTCCACGACCTCCGCTGGGTTTGAACCCACGTACCTTGAGTCATGAGGTGGAAACGTTACCCCTAGACTACGGAGGCCGCTAAGACGAGGAGCATGTAACCATCACATATTTTTGAGTGACCACGGTAAAACAAAGCTGGTTCCAAAAAATCATAAAAGCAAAACAGGCGACTGCAAGAACCTCGAGTCTTTAAGTGTAAGTAAAAATCATGAAAATAAAAGCTATTCCACAAACTGTGGTCCAGATTTCTTTGTATGGGCACACAACTACAAGAAGTAGTGATAGTTCGTAGAATAAATATTCAGTGATGTCTTCGGATTCAGCTTCCAAATGGAAAAGCTCAAAGTCAGATGACACTGTTATGCCCAGCATGCATGCAACACTTGAAATGATATCACTGTATGATTTTGAATTGTCCCTAGCATCCCAATTATTCAGGTATCTTGCAAACGGCAGAAATGTGCCGAATACAGAACATGTTTCTTTTTCTTGACTACTTGTATTTAAATTTTCTTTTTCACTCTGGTAAGTACTTACACAGTTATGCTCAAGTCATGCAGAGAAACATGTAGACCTCTAGCGTAAAGTAATGGTATCTTGGTCTAGTTTCTACAAAAATTGGAAAGTGGAAAGGAATTTTAGTAGATCTCCGATATATAATATTTAATGAAAATCCATTCAGTGGCCAAATTTTTTCATGCTTTTAAAGAGCCAGATAAAGCCAGATGGTGGTGCCCTGTAGAACAGTGAACATGCCTTGACAGGCTTAGCAATTACATAAAACCAATGACGACATGAGTTAACATGTGTAATATTTATTTTTCATAGGCAAATAGGGATCTAGGAAAGTGCATTACCAGCACAAACAAAACTGAGCTAAACACTTATCAACTTCCCTGAACACAATTATACAAAAAGTAAGCTACTGTGCATACAACACCAATACAGCCACAATGTGCAACTGTGCAACATTCCTTCATGCTGTGATGCCGCTACCAGTTATGAAAGGAACACTGTTCCTGACTTTGGTGGCAAACTAACTTCAGGAACAGCCAATATAACCTACAGCTAGAATACTAAAGAGTGGACCACTGTTCTCACTTGCTATCCTCAAAATGGTGCACATAACCTCAATGGAAATTTGAAATGCTGTTTACAAATAACACACTCCAAACTTTCAATACAGTATGGTAATTAGATCCCTCAATTTAAGGGTTTTCCTTATTTAATGCTGAATTTCAATGATAAAAAGTCAATCACTTCAGTACCAAATTTCCTCCTTTTACTATGTTCCTCAATATAGTGTTCAAATTCATTGATCCCCAAAGATGCATTAAATGAGGATTTCACTATACAGTGGAATACCCATTTAACATTTTTTTTTTTCAATTTAAGATTTTCCCTCATTTAACATTAAATTTCATGATCCAAAATCAATAACCCCTGTATAAGATTTCCTTCAGACTGGAGCTAGTTAGGCTACTATTCCATGCTGCAATATGGGACTGTGAAACTGTCGTGCTATGTATTCATTTAACCCATGTCTTGTACAAGATTTTCCATTCCCATCAAGTTCTCAGTGGCATCTAAATGTCTGAGGGTTCTATGACTGCAGTACCAACTTTCTGTTCCTACATGTTCTGCTTATTTCTCTACAGTTGGTTTACAAGCAAAGTAATTACAGTAATAACTTTCATAAGTTAACACTTTTACTGCCAATCCCTGCCACAGGAATATGTGCTAGAAAGGTCAACGCTGCTTCGTTATAAATGGAGGTGTAAAGAATGCACAGTACTTCCTACTCTGATTACCTTCATATGACCCCAGGTATGGACAGTTGAGAGCCTGTTTCTTCCCCTCAAAACACCTGATACTACCTATTGATAGAAATGTTACATGAAGTGATTAACATCAAGCCAATCTCTTCCGCTGTGACAGTTTTTAACATATGTATACTGCGACATTCTAATTGGCTTGTGGCATGCAGAGGGAGTCTTGCTTTCTTACAAACAGTTACGAGAGAAGAAGAGTAGCATATGTGGTCTGTTCAAAATTATTGGAACTATTTTTTTGGACATGCCTGCAACTGAGTGGGCCTTATCACCTTCAAAGTACCACCCTCCTACAGTGCTGCACCACTCCCAACACCTTAGCCATCACTGGAAACAAGAGACCTAGTGTGCCTCTTTAGGGATCGCCTGTAGCTGTCTGCAACTTTACTCTCCCCCTAAGAGCTCTGGGATTCCCAAGTGAAAGGACATTATTATTATAACCATATAAAAAGCAGCATAAGTGGCTGGCCCCATCTTGGTATAAACAAAACTTAATGAAATATTTGGAATACACTGAAAAGAAAAAAACAAGGTCACATGGTTCCTACATTGTAGCACCTTTTACAACTGTAATAGTTTTGATGTTAGCTAGAATTTGTCAAGCAGAGATAAATAGCACACAGAAACAAGGGATATGTCACTGGAACCCATTGTGTTCATTACAGAGATAAGCTATTCTGAACAGACTGGAATACACATCTCAGGATAAGAGCAAGAACTAGATAAATGTGTCACTACCCTGCTTATGTTGGGCACCACATGCATGTAACAGTGCAGTTACAACCCCCACCAAGTAGTCCTACAGATACCTAAAATGGTACTCACGTCCAGTTAACAGGGAGACCAAAATGATACCACACGACCACAAATCGGCTGGTTCGCCATGGTATGGTGGCATCAAGACCTCTGGGGCCATATATGCGAATGTTCCACAACGATTTGTCAAAGTCCGTTCCTAAAAATAAATTGAACTGCTGTTAATACTTGTTCCAGACACGAGCACAAATACGTCAGAAAACCTTCATCCTACAACTGCCAAATTCCTGTATCATGAATGAACAAATATGAGAACTAAATAGTATGAGTGAAATTCACAACTGTTATGGGGTTCCTATAAGCTATGGCAGATGTAAAATATGTGACAAACTTGAAAAACGATGACTGAATTCTGTATTAACGTACATTGTATTGATACTGAAAGTAATAAACACCAGCATATATAAGCAAGCAGTTACTGAAAACCAAATCTAAGGAGATTTCTATACACTCATTTGAATTTGAGGCAATTTCCATAAAAAAAAATCAGATATTAAAAATTTTGGGAGGGGAGGAAAAAATTAATTTTACTTCATTAAAACAAATTTCCTGCCCATGAGAGAATGTGAATTTGAAATGATGAAATATGATACCCACTTATGACACTGGAACTGAAGCACAGGACCTCCCAAAATTAAGCAAGCACTATGATGCAACACTCTGTCTCAATCTTGTACAATTTCTGTATAACATGTTGGCATAGCCAGAAGTTGCCATACACTTCATAAAGACATGGGTGAATGGAGGTACGGCTTCAGGAATTCTTAATTTCTGCATTAGATGGAAATAAATGGCCGGCTTCAAGCCCTGCTTTACCTCCACGCAACCCCCCCATCCCTGTATCTACCACCTGGACACAGTTGTGAAGAGGAAAACCCTTTGTCTTCGCCAGGATTCGAACCACAATAACCCAGATACTGGACTGTTCTGACCCTGCCACACAGATCTTAGTTGATTCTGTGTCAGTTGCTAGAATGCTAAACCAAGTTTTACAGGTTATTTGTACCATCAATGCATACTGTTTGGGCTCAATAGAGAGCCTACCACTCCATTTGGGGAACAGCACCAAGAACCTCAGTCAGTATATTCAACCCCTTACAAGATCTGCACCTAGTGACTTCGCACATGTGCTCATGAGATGCGACTATCTGAAAACCTGCTAAGCCCGTCACTTACTGACCTGCTGCCACACTTTGCAAAACCTCTGAAAAGTACCACAAAACCAGAGAACCACACATATGCTCCAACATTATACATGCACTGTATGACCATTACTGACCATTCCTTTCCCCCTGAATATAGTGGCCAATCCAAAGTCACAAATCTTTAGATTATCGTGTTCATCCAGTAGAATATTTTCTGGCTTCAGGTCACGATGTACGATGCCACGGCTATGAAGGTACTCCTGATTATCAACACACAACAAGCAAGAATTAGTTCAGTTGCCATATGTTCCACACAGATATCATTAAAACAGTGTTGCATCAGCAACAAATGAAGAGTCTGGGATAACTCAATTGGTACAGCAATTAGCTACAGGCTGGATGGCCGGGGTTCAACTCATGGCAGGGACAAGAGTCTTCTTCCCCACAGCATCCACGCCAACTCTGGGACCCACCTTGCCTCCTATCAAATGGGTACCCTGGGCTCTTTCCCTGGCAGTAGAGCAGCTACTGTCTGAAGCTGACCACTCACCTTGATCTAGCACTGAGGTCAAGAATGGTGGAGCTGTACTTCCATTCCCCTATACATCTTCTGGGTGTAGTGCTTAATTAAGCACTGGGACAACTTTACCTTTGTCAGGAATAAATAAAGAGCAACAATCGTGTAAACAGGCATGGGGTTCACACAGTGAAGGACATTCATATTCCAGCTTTTTGGAATGTCATGGTGTGTAGTTCGGTAGATAAATAAAACCATACTGAAGGAACCTGCTGTTGCCATCTTCAGAATAAAGAGTGGGACCTCATTCACACTGAAGATGGAAACACTGGTACCCGTCTATAAACTATGCATTCCGGAAGCCCTGAGTGAGAGGCATAGACTGTGAACTAAATGGATTTACTAAATTTGTGAACTACAGCCTGGGATACAATGTTACGCTGATTGCTATACAGTTTCACAATCAATAAATCTTCATTCATTTGTTTGTAAGATCCTTATGAATGACTGGCAAATGCAGTAATAAACAATACTACATGCTGTAGCCTCACAATTCTTAATGATAATTTTCCTTAAGGTGTGCATTTTCTAAAAGCAAATATTTGTAAGTTTTAAAATGTCATTACACAAGGTTTAATATGCGTGAATGCATTTTGTAACGATAATATTACAGATAAAAAAGTCTTGGGATTACTGGGTTTTTGGATTTTGTCCAACATCCAGTACTAGAACACAATGTTTTATCCAGTGATTAAGTTCAGCTCTTTCCTAACAGACCCAAGCAAGTTAGGTGTTTCCCACCACCAACCTGAGGACAGAAACAGATCGAGTTTCTGAAATGTGCTCTTCACAGTACCAGATGATGGGCAAAGTCCCAAAACCCAGTAATCACCAGTGTTATACACCATAATCAGAACCCTTTAGGATATTAGATATACAAATTCTAATCTGTAGCATACAATATTAGAGAAAAATGAACTTCACTCACCACTCCTGAAAGTAGCTGATTAAAATATCTCTGAGCTTCTGAGTTTGCCATGCCATGATCAGGTTCTGGAAAATACAAATGAAAGGTTTGGTTACTTTTTACACGTAACATGTAAATAGCAAATGCTATCTTATAAAACCAACCCGACCCAATATGAGAGCCGGAGTAATGGAGCCAGAGAAATAACCACTGCTAGGCAAGGGATGTGTAAACATGCAACAATACCAGAACCATCACTAAGCAAGGTATGCATGCAACAATGGACAAACTGCTGGAAGTAGTTTTCTATGTGGTCTGCACTGAGGGCAAATAAGGGCACCCCAGAAAGGCAAACCACAACTTTCCTTAACAGGAAACCTTTGTATATCCTGTATAAATGTTACTTAGTACAGTGCAGTGACAAAGGGTGCGCAGAGTCCATAGTGATCGGGACGCTGTGGATATACTCGTGCTGAAACTACGGTGTAACAAATGTAGCACCTACATAAACAGACTGGCCTCTTGACCCCTTCCTTATCGAAGAGGAGGCTCTACTGCAAAACACATACATGTCCAGAAGATAATAAAAATCTTGGTAATGGATCTTGAGAAGACTGAAGACAGAAATGAATGTGATGGCGAAGGCCAGGGGCAATCTGACTGACCAACGAAACATGAGAATCTTAGTTTCTCCCAAAACCACATACACACACACAAAGTATCCCTTATTGCAGAAGTTTTTACTAAACAGTTTAATGCTGAAGATGTGTTTAAATTTTACAAGACCCTAAATCTTTTTGATGATGTGTTTTTAAAAATATTCATGTAACCAGTCAATTTCGTTGGGTTTAACAAATCGTTTTTCACATTACTGTCCACTTAAGATTACACCAGCATTCCTTGAACACCTTGAGGCCTGCAAGTCACAGCATTCAAAACTTATGACCCAAATTGTTTCTTAAATCAATGACGTCTGTCAAATCTTGCTAATAGGGTATGTTGCATATGATGTACATAATAGCCTTTACTTCAGACAAAGAAATGTTAGTCTGGAATGCCTCCACAGATGTCAGAATTCCCATGACTACAAAAAAGCAATAAAACTAAACATACATGCCATCTATACTTGCCTGATATTCAGAGGAGCAATTCTGTGTCGCACACGGACAAGTGTCGGTAAAATTGCACTGGTATCATGCTGCTTATAATCCATGCCAGCAATAACAGGAAAACCAAATATATTGAACATGTTTTGTCTACTGAAGACGCTGTTCAGATTGTTAATTGGTTTATTTAACAACCTACAAGTCGTAGTTACAATTAATTAACAGAGATTTCCTGACAGGAGTGAATGGGAAAACAGGTTTTGGCCCAATAGAAAAGGGGAACTGATCTGGTACACAGATGGTTCCAAGATAAATAAGGGCACTGGGGCTGGAGTGTACTGCAATGGCATGAGGCAGAAACTTAGTTTCAGCCTTGGGCACTACACGACATTCCAGGCAAAAGTATATGCCATTTAGGCATGTATTATGGAGAATTTAGATAGGAACTACAGAAATATGAACGTCTACATTCTATCTGACAGCCAGGCTGCACTTAACCCTTCAGCGCGGGCATTTAAATATCGCTGTTGTGGGGCCTCCTGCGGTAGTATTTTTTAATTGCCCATTTAAATTTATGGAAAACTGTAAAAATTTATAGAAAAGGCATACTGAATACTATGTTTAATTTTTCTCTACTACTTCTGGTCAAAACATTTTCCCATTTCATACTATACACAGACACACCTGCAGGTCTTCATGTAAAGTGCTCCTTAAAACTGTCTGATCTAATGGTGAGCTGAAATAGCTTGACAATTTCCTTTCTGTAAAACTCTTGAATATCGAAATTAATGTAAATCTGCCCAGCTGTTTCACACATACAGAATGGATGAGCAACAGGTGCTCTACAAAGTTGTTTGTCAATACACCTAACACATTCATGGAGAAGTCATAAATCATACAACCCATGCAGGCAACCTGCAGATCCATGAAAAGTCAATATATTTACTTTAGCACCCTAAACATAAGAAATTATAGACTCCAAACATTCAATCATTCTTGTGTGTAACAGATCATGTGAAAAAATGTTATATCCAGGTTACTGATGTATGCCAGTTTGACCAGCTCCATTATGAATGGTTCTTTTAATTGCTGATTGTGAAGAATACTCACCTATGCGGTCAAAGAGTTCTCCTCCCAACAGAAACTCAAGGAAGATGTACTCCAAGTTTCCTTCATGACGATGGCCATAAAAGCGCACAATGTGAGGATGTGTTAACATCCGATGTATGCACACTTCTTTTCGTATGTTGCTTTGTGCACTTGAATGTTTTTCCAAGTCGATCACTTTCATGGCCACGCGCTCTCCTGAACTTCTGTGTATCAGCAACTTTACCCTGTTATATCCAAAAATATCAATGAAATTAAAGCTTTAATTCCTCTCCATCTTAAGGACAGACTGTGTAAGACAATCTGCTGCACTGTATACTGAAATCCTAATCAGATTTTCTTTAAATTTCAGGCTCTTTAATACAATACAAAAAAATAAAAAAAAAATAAGAAGATTGAGCACTCACTTTATTGCACAATCTCTTAACCTACAATCTATCGTGATTATTAAAAGGCAAAGCTATCCCTGGGCTTTAACTAATGACCACACCATGAAGACATATGGGGGAGTGGAAGTATAGCCCCACTACTCTTAACCTTGGCTTTAGATGGAAATGAGTGGTCAGCTTCATGCCCCAGTTGCTTTACCACCAGATACCCATTGCATAGGATGATGGGTAGGCCTCAAAGCCAGTTTGGACATTCCAGAAAAGAAAAAGATCTCTCGTACATGCCAAGAACTAAACCCTAACTCCACAGCCATCCAGCCCATAGCCCAGTTGCTATACAAACTATGCTAATTCAGTTCCTATTATGATTGTTACTGTTATTTTATTTTTTGGAAGCATGTTACTTAAGTACATACTTTTTTATGCATTAAGTCCGACAAGTTGCACGTTGGTATCGTGTTTATAATTGTTGACTTACAAACAGTCCTTAAATAATGCATATTTATGGTTTTGCTCCATGCCAAATTTCAGGCCCAGCTCCAATGGTTCATTAGCCACAGCCATCAAATCAAAAGCCTCAGAAAATGTTATATGGCCACCATGATATTTCACACTTTATTTAAAAAAAAGAAAAAAAGAAAAAAGAAAACCACAATGAAAGCTGAATAGTTCTTTGATCTATTATCATACATCATTTCAGAAACTTAAATGTTACTCCATTTGGAGGTGGGTGAAAGGATTTGTCACTATACAGCAGCCTGTCTTGAGAAGCAAACAATCAAAGGTAAGTATTTGTCTACTAGAGTCAAGCAGTTTTCAAACCAGATATTCACAAAAATTTACAATCCTGAGGTCAGAAATTTATAACCGAAAAATACAAAAGGAAAAGCATACATCATAAGCATAGAAACGCTATGTTAATTTTGGACAATATTGTGACAAGTTGACCCCTACCTCCCCAGCGGTACGTGGCGGTAACGTAACGCTCGCGTTCTTACGGTAATAGGCGAGTTCCCGCCCCGCCACTCCCCTCCGCGGTGACGTCACCGAGGGATATCGCGGTCGCTAGGCAACGCGAGTCAACAGCGGCGACGTTACGATAGTAACAGCGGTTACCTCCGCTAGCGTTACATAGCAACACAGCGCCAGGCAAAAAGGGTGCCTATTACGCGGCCGTTTTCCGTATGGTCCGATCGAGGTTACATAAGGAGCAGCGAAGGCTATTCACAGTCAGTTGTACTGAGACAGTCAGCGAGTCCTGGAGCTACCGCCGAGTTAGCCAGCAACTAGTCAGTTGTATTGTGGCATTTGGAGTGTAATAATTGTGATACTGCAGATAGCAGTAATCGTAAATCTCTAATTTGGGTGATTGTAAGTGCGAATGTGAAATAAAATTCGCTCCACCGAATACATCGAGAATTTATTTGTCGCGAGATACGCCCGATACGCGACAATATATTATATCTGAGGTTAGAAAATTAAGAATGAACATATTTACTATGCCTGAAATTTTCGGAGCACAATATACCACTGTAGGTCACGGTGCAAGGGCCGAGAAGGCCCACACCTTATACGTGCCTGAAATTTAATCACATCTGCCATAAGAGCAAGCAATGCAGTGGGCTGGGAAAAGAAATTTCCAACCTCGTCTACATTACCTACAATCTTTTTCTCAAATATTTGAAAACAGGAGCTAAATAGATTGACACAGCGTTAATGCTGATAACCTGTGGTCTGAAGTTGTCAACTCAAATCATAACCAGGGAATCAGATACACTGCCATGGTTTCTGAAGTTTTTTTCTGTCCTTCCAGGCAAATTCTGGGATTGTACTGTAACCGCACTATGCAGGAACCTCAGCAATGTTGTTGATTTACATTCTTAATTACAATGTACTACATGTAAACGAACTGTATTACTCTTAACACAAGATGATACAGAATTGACCCCAGCACCAGCAGACACCAAGAACGACATATGGTCTTTCTGAGGGACAAGCAAGCTGCAGGTCACTTGAAATCCCCAGAACGGAGCAGGAAGTATCCCGCTGTGTTTTCTGGGAATTTCAATGCTTAACTTCGACACTGTGAGTCTTCGAAAATTTGAGACATGACAGATACAAGTCGCAATAATTTTCAGAGGGGCGTACCAAGCGATCATTAGCGTACCTTCATTTATTTGAGAGCTGTCAGAAGGACCATCTTGTACTTGGGCCCAAATTAACATGGATCTTGTTAGGGATTGGCTGAATGCAAATGAGAGAAACACCCAAATTTTAGGTTCAGCCAATCACCAAAATTTCAGAGGAGAGGAAACCAGGCGTTCCCAGAACCGTCAGGACTTCTACCTCTCCGGAGCAGTCAGTCATCTAAAGTGAGTAAGTGGGGTCAGTCATCAAATGGGAGTAACAGGAGTCAAGTCGTTTAAAGTGAGTAACTGGAGTCAGTCGCCATAAGGGAATAACAGGAGTTACCAGTAGCCATCATGACAAGGACTGTACAGATCCAGCAACATCAGAGGACGCAGAAAAACAGTGAGACCTCCAAAAAGTGAAAAGTGCAATATAATAAAATTGAACTTTAATTCATGAACTTTTTAACCAATAATATAATTAAAACTAGTTAAAGTGAACTTGACGCAGTGATGAGCATAAGTAGGAAGTGACTGTATAAGTGAAAGTGAAAGCACACTAGTGATCTGAATTGAAATTCGATTCGCAAATTTTAAATTTTAACTTCTGACATTTAGAATAATATTTTAACTTGTGTTTTGTGAGAGGAACTTGATATATTATTGAGCGCGGGCCTGAATAAGATACAGGATCGAATAAGTGAAAAGACAAATATCATTGCATGTAATTATACGGTTGTGTTCGTACACCTGAGGATGACCTCTTGAGGTCAAAACATGTAGTGTAATAATAATAAAAATATGTTGTGTGGTCGGTAAAATTGACTCTAATATTAATTCCATATAACATGTTTATAAACACTAAATAATGCACTTCCACTGTTTTCCTCCAGTGCAGAAGTCAAGAAAACGTGAATCCACACATCTACTTCCCCATAGGCCTTCAGGGCCATTTAGTTTATGGGAGGGGCAGCTGGACGGAGCTTATTTAAATGCCCGTCCTTCTAGAGCAATGAAATTGTAAGCATGTTTCTAAAAATGGTGTGATTTCTATATTTTTTATGATAAACGAACGAAATGAACGCTCCTTTAATCTAGAAAGAATACAGAATCAGATATTCTAATTTACAGATTTTAATATCTGTAAAAAATTTTTACACTGATTCAAAAAAAAAAAAATTCCCCGAAATTCATACATTTTCTGCACCATGCGTTTTAGCAGTGTAAGTCCTACGTGGCGACCTCACATACAATGCTATCTCTTGTTGAAGCTTATTTATCGTATGGGACATGTCGGTATGCAGGACTGTGGGCATCTGAAATCGCTCGCTGTTAGAAAGACACAGGAGTACATTCTCGGAATATGGTGTTGCCAGATCGGTCATTCGTTCATTCATTGCAGTCAAAACCACTGTGTTTGTAAAGATTTTGAAACATCGCAATATAAGGTTAGCCACCCATGACATCATCTAGCATGTTTGAAGCAAATACTGAGTTCAGCCAAGACATGAATGAGATTTTTGTATATGTGGGCACGAGGTTATGATTTATGGCTTCTGGTCATGGTCTAAGCACAGAGAGATTTTGTGCTGGCAGTAAATCATTCACTGCTAGAGAGCCATATAGTTCACCATGGCCACACGACGACGTCGTATGGAAGATGCTGAAATTGAGAAACAGCTGTTCAATGACACAGATTTGGACTGCTATTCAACCGATTCTGAGAGTGGCGAGGAAAAGTTGGAGTTCTGATTCCGCGGACGAAGGGTCATCACCTNTGAGATGTTTGTTTCTATGAATAATCATTCAAATGGGACATGACATTAGAGACACACTAAAGGACTACTGGTCGACTGCTGAACAATTTGCCATGCCTTTCTACTCTAACACAATGAAACGCGACCATTTTCTTCACATTCTTCGTTTTCTACATTTTGCAGACAACAGTACAGAAACTGACAGAAATGCTGACAGTTATGACCGACTATGGAAAATTCGGACCATCTTCGACACTCTCAATGACGCATATCAAAAATATTATAACCCTTCCGAACATTTGGCGATAACGTCATATGACGTCGCTAGATTATATTAGATCATGCAGGAGGGAAGGCTGTATCCTTATAAAGGTGGTGACCAAAAATCATGTAAATAGAACAACAATTTATTTTTTAATTTAATTTTAAAAAAAAACCTTACACGCGTGGAATCCGCAACATCATATGATGTCATTCGGCCAGCTGCCCTAACATTTAACGACATCATATGATGACGTTCGTCCGATAAAGGTTAATTAGTTCCTCACAGGGACAACTTTACCTATAAAAATATCACTATTTTTAATGGACACTACAACACAACCACAAAAGGATATTATTGAACTTTGGAGCATACAGTAAATAATTAGTTAGAGCATTTGTTTAGCTCTGTATTGTCTTTCTGTTTTGTTTTTGTTATGCTCCAGTTTTATGTTCGTTGTATTTTGGACTTGTGAAATGTGAAATAAATATATGTATGTATGTGTAATAAAACTGACTTCTATTTTCAAAGCAAAGTATAGCTACAATGAATTGCAATGTGATAGTACAAATACGTATGTCGGATAGCTCAAATTCAGGTCATAGAATATGAACATGGAAGATCCAATATTCCTTTTCAAATCTGTCAGGTATAACTGCGAAAGTTTCCTGAGTCCATGGCAGATTTTCTATCTGGCTTAACTGTAAATACAAACCCACCTCCCTCAGTAATATTATATATATATATACACACACACACACTGTATGTATATGTATACATATATATATTTCTCAAGATTGGTGTAGTGAGTTTATAATAAATGTTATACAGCATGCACTGCCTTAACATATGTTTTCCTAGTTACATGGCCTTAATTGTGACACCAGTGTGCCCTAGCGTGTGCCTATTACTCTATCACATGTGTCTTCTATTACTACAAGGGGAAAACTAGCCATATTCATAATATCCAAGTGACATGCTCACAAACAGCAAGTCTGATAGACCGCTGAGTAAAAATGTCATGTGAAGTCAAGTCTTACTACAGAATACATTTTTGATAACTACCGTAAGTAACAAGTTGCCTACATTTCATCCAAAACACAGTAAATGCTGCATGTGTTTTACTGAACTTTGCACTAAATTGGGGCTTTCAATGTATTTTCCTGAAAACATGTCTTCATACATGCTGCACAATAACATTATGTTTCACTAGGTAACTGTTTGCTCACACACATATTGCATAAGCCAACTACATTTTTTTTTACAAATTCCCTTTTACCAACTGCTCATGCCTGCAACAACTGCAACAAATTGTTGCTTGCAGTATCTTAATGTGTTGTGTTCGATGATTGACATGGTCATATGTTGGACTCTTCAATTATTGTAATACTCTTAAAATTATCCTGATGAACTCATATGGTTGGCTTGCATTTTGATTTACATATTATACCTAATTTGATTATTTATCTGGTTTGATAGTGTGTTATATTTTAATTACATGTTAACTATGTGAAGCATGATTATATATTGTTAACAAATTCAAATCCTTTAGGCATTTGGGCAAAAGGATTTCAATAATAATGTATTTAATGATGTGACTTGTTTTAAGTGTTACTGTTGTAGCAATTATGAATGCCAAATAAAAATGAAACGAATCCAGTACTTACTCTCCATAGGCACCTTCTCCTAGGGTTTGGTCCAACTGCCACCCAGCCACAAAATCCATTCTGGTACGCAATATCCCTGTTTCCTCTTCCTGTACTAATATTATATTGTACCAAGGACAATCTTGCACTACACACTACAAGATTTTATGGTCACATGTGAAAGAAACAAAGGTGTTTAATGAAACACAAAAAATTTCCAATAATAGAACTCTAACTCTAAAGGCAAACTACCATAATCCAAAATACATTATCGTTCAATAATTCACCGGCAGAAAATGGGGTAAAAATAACGGCAGTTACTTTACTGCCCAAGTTTGGGCTTATGTAGAGTGGCGGATGATGTGATGGCATGTACCGAGTATGCTCCAGCTCTTTTATCAAATCATGGCATAAATACTGTAATAACGTGTGCAAACTGTGTTCAAATGAAAAGTCAACTTGACAATGCCCTGATACAACTGAAATCACTACAGCAGGATGAAGAGGAATTAAAATAGATCAACTATGAAGATGGAAAAGAAGAAAAAATGTTGGACAGTGTTTATGGTTTTGGTGGTATGATAAATACTATAACAGAAAGGAAAGAATTACCTAAAAACGATAGCCGGGTTTGTGCAAGTTCAAATTTAGAAATGAACTGTGTTATTTTAGAACTGGAATCGGCTACCAAAACCACTAAAAACTTAAAAGAAGAGCTAGAAAGTGAGAATATGGAGGTTAGGAATACTAAAAGTGTTACATCTATGTAGGTCATACCAAAGTCATGAGCAACTTCTTTTTGCATGCAACCTGGGAACAGCAGATGAAAGAGAGTATGGTGGTAGGTGGAACCAGCTGTTGTGTTAACCTTGAGTGTCTTGTGATGTCAATAGTCTGCACCACGTGACCAGTATCACTCCTAACAAAATGGTCGACAATGATATGTCGTTTCGCCAGCGTGCTGTCATCGAATATCTTGTGAAAGAGGAAATCCCTGCTGCAGAAATTCACCAGAGACTTCAGTGTGCTTATGGAAGTGTGCGCATGGGTGTGAACAGTGTTCGAAGATGGGTGAAACATTTTAAAGATGGGAACACCAGCATCGAAGATGAGCCTCAGAGCGGTCGTCCTCGAACAGTCTCAAATGAACACAACAAGGAAAGAGTGGATGAGATCATTCAAGATGACAGGCGTGGGACTGTGGTCACAATAGCCTGAAAACTTGGAATAGGGCACAGTGCAGTACAGGAGATGATTGAAAGCTTGGACTATAGGAAAGTTTGTGCTCGTTGGGTCGCGCGGTTATTGACCGAAGACCACAAAGGTCAGCGAAAAGCCATCACCTCAGAACTACTGCAGAGATATTGACACGAAGGCGATGATTTTTTGTTTTATATTGTGACAGGTGACGAAAGCTGGTTTCACCATTTCGAGAGGAGTATGGAATGGCACCATTTGCATTCTCCATCATAAAAGAAGGCAAAGACAGTGCCATCAGCTGCGAATGTGATGGGCACAGTCTTCTAGGATGCACAGGGGTTTATTCTGGCCAAATTCCTGGAACCTGGGCAAACCATCAATGTTGCTCGTTATGTCCGGGTGCTGCATAAGCTCCGTCGTGCATTGTGCAATAAACGTCCAGGACGAAACATCATCCTGCATGACAACGCTCACCCCCACACCGCTCGCCTCACATTGGAAGCAATTGCAAAGATGGAGTGGGAAGTTCTTCCACACCCCTCCTATAGCCCTGATCTGGCACCCTCCGACTACCATCTTTTTGGATTTGTGAAGGATCAGCTGTGTGGACAACATTTCGAGACAAGGGAGGCAACTCAGAAAGCAGTGTGTCAGTGTCTTCGGATGGATGGAACTGAATTTTACAGAAGGGGAATTTTCAAACTACCAGAACGCTGGGAGAAATGTGTACAAAGAAGTGGCGATTATGTGGAAAAATAAAAAAAGGTCTGTAGATTGAGGTGGTGTATTTGGTTTGTCAATAATAAAACATGTTACTTTACAAAAAATTGTTGCTCATGACTTTCAGTATGACCCTCGTACTAAGGATAACAAAAGTGAATAAAGAAATCAGATTCAGACTATAAAAAATATAATAGAGAAATAATGGATAAGGCAAATGATAATCCAAATGGAAATAATATGTTATTAATGAGAGTAGGATCCAGTGTCGAAGTTATGTACATAACTAAAGCGGCCTCCGTAGTCTAGGGGTAACGTTCCCACCTCATGACTCAAGGTACGCGAGTTCAAACCCGGCGGAGGTCGTGGAATTTCCAAGGGCAGAAAAATTCAGGGAACAAGTCCTCTGGGAGGGACTCCGTGGGTCCCGTGTTGTAGATTTATGGCACGTAAAATATCCTATCTCTAGGAGACCTCTGAGCAAAATTACGCAAAAAGTTTCCCGCCCGAGTAGTTTCCAATGCCTCCGGTAGATGGGGAAGTTATCGAAGTTATCGGGTACCGCTGCCAGTAGAGAGCCGACCTCGCTGGCAGAAAGGGGAGAGGTATCGGGTACCACTGCCAGTAGAGGGGCGACCTCGCTGGCAGAAAGGGGAGATAGCAGGCACCAGTATTGGTAGGGGATGGAGACAGTAGACATTAAAGGGGGACATACAATAGACTATTAGTCACGGTGCATGGGGAAACCCACCCCCTCTATACTGAATAACTGAATATGAACATAACTAAATAAGCAGTGAAACTAGCAAATTCAACCAAAAGTCAGTTTACAAGTAAGTAATTCCATAGATAGTAATGAAAAGAAAGACATGCTGTACCAACAAAAAAAGCAGTAGTTATTAACCAAATACCAGTAATTATAAATGGGAGGTTAGCAACAAATAATGGTGATAACACTATATCCTTAACTGAACATGGCTGTAACAGTAGTATAACTAATAGGAGTGAAAACATAATACCTATAATAAGACCTGCTGCAAATGGAGTAATTAAGACAGATAACAAGTTAACGGAGGATTGCAAACCTAACAATCATAATTGGTGATAGTCATTCCAGGGGGAGTGCAATAATGCTACAAGATTATTTAGGAAGTAATTTTGAGATATATGGCATAAGGAACCTGGGAGCAGGCGCTGTGGAGATTGTAGCACTAACAAATAGGAACTATAGTGGTTCTAATGATGTGTATAGAAATTAAAAAATAGCACTATTACAGATTGCAAAGTTTTGTGAAGAAATAAATGCAAATATAATAGTACTTAATATACCACATATATTTGATTTAATGGATACCTACTGTGTAAATAAAGAAGTACAGGCTTTTAATACAAAATTAAGGAAGGTCACTAAGCAATATAAACATGTCACAATACACGAAATTAGCAGGAGTCTAGAAACTTTTACACATCATGGCTTGCACTTAAACAAATTAGGAAAAAGGCAAATAGCTCAACAAATAGTAACGGAAATTAAGGGAATCCTACCGGGCCAAGAAAATAAATAATCCTATATGTGTGGGTTGGATATTACCTATAAATAGAAATCATATAACGTCAGAATCAAGTAATGCCAAAGAGCAAGAACATCTTTATAACAGCATAAAAACTCTCAAATCACTGATGAACTCTCTTGGCAGGCGATATTCCACCAGAACTAAAAAAGTACCTGTAAATAGATCCAGTGATTTCTTTATGGGGGAAGGGGGGTGTAACCTCAGCATATGAAGAATATGATTGTAACTTGACCAAGGCAAACATGAGAACAAAAAATTATATACCATAAATAGTAATAACATGGTAAAGTCATGTATAAATAAAAATAGGAATGATGATCTCAAAAGTCTCTTGAGGATATACCACCAAAATATCAGGGGAATTAATGGAAAAATGGAAGATATCATGATTCACATGGCCGGGGAAACACCAGACATAATTAGTCTGACAGAACATATCAGGGATTTTGAAATTGATGTCACGTGCATTCCTACATATAAATTAGGTGCTAAATTTTGTAGGAAGAATCTAAAAACTGGTGGCATCTGTATATTCATTAAGGGAGATTTAAAATTTACTACTATAAATGTATAAAAATACTGTAAAGAACAAGATTTGGAAATAGCTGTAACACAAATAAGATGCAAGGGGAGTAAGATAAATATATAGAGCCCCAACTGGTAATTTTGACTATTTTATCAACAAACTTGACTTCATACTCATTCCCTCGCCAAGTATAATGCGGAATTTATAATATGAGGTGACATAAATATAAACTATTTAGAAAAAATAGCAGGAAAGTGCAATTAGATCATATGCTGAAAACGTATAACCTAATGAGTACGGTATATTTTCCAACAAGAACTACAAAAAGCTCAACTATGCTGATTGATAATATTTTCATTAATAGCAGTAGAAATTACAATATAAAACAATGTGTGAATGGACTTTCCGACCACGATGCCCAGCTAATTTCAATTAATAATGAGTTACTGTAAAGAAAAGGACACAGAAGAGATTTTATAAGTTAGATATGAACAGAAATACTATAGCTAAATTCCAACTTAGGTTACGCTGGGAACAGTGGGATGACATATTTGTGAATACCGATGTAAATAATATGTTTAATAATTTTCTTAATACTTATTTAAGATGTTTTTTACTAGCTTTCAAAAAAGAGAAATTAGATATAATAATATCCAAAACAAATGGATTTGAATTTCATGTACAAGGAAAAGAGAACTGTTCCTGGCACGTAGACACAGTGATGATATTAAACTTAAGGTATATTATATGCAATATAGTAAAATATTAACAAAAGTGATAAAGGCTGCAAAGAAACTATATTATAACAGAATTATTTTAAACTCTGAGAATAAAATGAAAAGCACTTGGAAAATTATAAATGAAGAAAAGGGAAAACCGAACAAGAATATCCAAACTTTAACATTAGACAACAAATTAA
The DNA here is from genome assembly GCF_002891405.2 of Cryptotermes secundus. Classification (NCBI taxonomy): domain Eukaryota; kingdom Metazoa; phylum Arthropoda; class Insecta; order Blattodea; family Kalotermitidae; genus Cryptotermes; species Cryptotermes secundus. Next base: position 812,040 of record NW_019733328.1, read on the forward strand.
TAAGTAATCAAAAGGAAATGACAGATTCTTTCAATAGATACTTTATAACTATAGCCGAGTCGATACTCGTCAATAATTACGATGATAAATTTAGAACTAATATTGTTAATCCAGCTACTTATTTAAGGGAAATTTTTAAATGTCCATTCAATAAAATGACTTGTAAGTATACCAATATGCGCGAAATTGATAAGATTATTAAGTCTTTGAAAACTAAAGATTCCAGTGGTTATGATGAAATCTCTAGCAGAATAATTAAAGTAAGCTCACCTTTTATCATTTCACACCTGACGCATATCTGCAATGCAATTCTGCGTTCGGGTGTCTTCCCAGATAGACTAAAATATGCTATAGTTAAGCCATGCTTTAAAAAAGGCAACAGGCAGGAAATTTCTAACTATAGACCTATATCATTGCTGACTTCTTTTTCAAAAGTAATTGAAAAACTTATTTATGAAAGATTAATTACACATATTGAAATGGATAGTATCTTGGTCAATGAACAGTATTGATTTAGAACACACTCCTCAACCAAAATGGCAGCCTTTACATTATTAAAGAGTATACTTAGGTCAATGAATAACAAATGGTTAGTGGATTTGTGATCTACAAAAGGCCTTTGACTGTATTAAAAATAAAATCCAATTGATAAACTTGAATTTTATGGAACTGAAGGTAAATTTAAAACATTAATAAAGTCTTATTTAACGGACAGATATCAGAGAGTAGAACTCAGTAACAGTGGTGGCATATCTAATTGGGAGAGGATTGAATGTGGAGTCCCACAAGGCTCTATTCTTAGCCCCTTGTTCTTTTTACTTAAACAACGTACCAAAGATACTAAACAAAGATAAATATATGGTTTTGTACACGGATGACATGAGTATAATAATTACAGATATAAATAATTCAAATTTTGAAATAAATCCTAATCAAACCATCAAGAAAATACACACATGGTTGAGTTCCAATCTACTTACCTTGAATCTTAAGAAAACTCAGTATTTGAATTTTTGTTCAAGGAAAGGCAGTAAGAGCCAAGCTCACATTGTCTGTGAACAGGGGGGCATTGCTACCATATCCAAAACTAAATTTCTTGGATTATGTATTGATGATACTTTATCCTGGAGAGGCCAAATAGAACAGATTGTTAATAAAATGGCCTCAGCTTGTTATGCACTGAGAAATATAAGACATATAGTATTGTAACGTGTTTGCGTTACTGATCCCACTTCTGACACCAGTGTAACGTGTTTACGTTACTGAAGACGCCGTAGAGATGGTTAATTGGTTTATTTAACAATCTACAAATAACGGCTACAATTAATTATCACAATATTACGGGTTTCCACACTTTACAAACCCTACAACAAAATCTCTTAACACGATCTTCACTTGTCTTCACGTACTAATAACGCGGGAGCTACACAAGTCTCCCTGAATTACACACTCCAGATATAACTGGTTATCCCAAACTATCACTGATTCTCGCACACGCGTCTGTAGCTCGTAACTTGCGAACTGAGAACTCGTTGATAGCACACTGACTGGCTGACTTTACGTCTCGACTCCGCGACTGTTACTTTATTACTA
>NW_019733328.1:813801-823415 GCF_002891405.2 Cryptotermes secundus
CATATATAGGATGAAGCAAACATAGCAGTGACTTTCTGGGCATGAGATATCAGATTTGGGAAACTGGATTTTGACAAGGACTTGTAGAACTCTAATTTTGGGACATTGAGAAACAACTGTTTGAGTTGAGTGTTACATTGCAACTCAATTAATTCAAGTTGCAAGTCCGGTTTCACTGTTTCACAGTCTACACTATAAGGCATACTGAAAATATCCAAGTCTTTTTCAATGGCACTGAAGTCTTGAAATCTTCGTTCAAATTCACCACGGAGTCTTCTCAGGCTATCCTCGTAGCTCATAAGCTTGTCCTTCATCAATGGGGCTATTGAATTTAACCTCGGGAAGTGAGACAAGTCATTCTTAGCTAGCTGATCTGCAAACAGAACAAGTTGTAGTTTAAAACTTCTGATATGGCCCCAGATATCATCAATAAATTGATTTTTTCCTTGCATCTTGACATTCAACTTGTTCAGGTGAGAGAGAAGATCTGTGAAAAATGCAAAGTCCAAAAGCCATGCAGTATCTTCCAGCATTTCACATTCTACAGACCACTGTTTCTCTTGGAAGAATGACACTATTTCGTCTTTCAGCTGCCAAACTCGCTCGAAGACGCGTCCCGCGCTAAGCCACCTTACTTTCGAGTAGTACAGTAAATCAGAGTATTCAGATTGCATGGAGTCAAGAAACTCTCGAAATTGTCTGTGAGTAAGCCCTCGAGATCGAATGGCATTAACAAGCTTCACAACGACATCAAGCACAGGTTTCATATCCAAGGCAGATTTACACAGGGCGTCTTGATGTATGACGCAATGCAGAAATACAACATTGTTCTCGGGATATTCTTGATTAAAGATCCCAACAAATCCAGATTTTGTTCCTGTCATACTTTGTGCTCCATCTGTCGTAATACTGCATATGCTAGTTATAGGTACTTTCAAAGTTGAAAGGCCTTCCAGAAATTCATGAAAAATATCTGACCCTGTTGTAGTTCCCTTTAACGACCGCATGCATGCTAATTCCTCTGTAATAGAGAAGTTTTCGTCAACACCTCTTATAAATAATAGCAACTGTGCAGTATCATTTATATCAGTGCTTTCATCCATAGTAATGGAGCAGAATTTAAATTGACCAATCCTTGATTCCAACTGTGATAATATGTTTTTATCTATGACTTCGATTCTAGAAGTCACTGTTTTTCGAGATAAGCTTACAGTTTCAAAATCCTTTGTCTTGTCAGGACATAAAATATCACAAACTTTGAGCATGCAGTGTTTAACAAACTCCCCATCAGAGAGAGCTTTGTTACTTTTAGCAATATTGTATGCTACAACATAACCTGCATGTGTTGCTGCTTTCTGAGAACTATTTACTTTCTTAAAAATACTTTGCTGACCTGACAGTTTTTTACGTAGGTCTTCTGCTCTTTGTATCCTTTCATCTTCGGTTATGGCTCCATAATTAACATTCTTATGCTTAGAGATGAAGTGCCAAGAAATGTTGTATTCTTTGTAGACTGCTATGGTTTCATTGCAGATAAGACACAGTGGTTTATCCTTAAAAGCTGTGAAAAAGTACTTCCAAGTCCATTCATCTTTGAAAACACGGCACTCTGAATCAACTTTACGTTTTTTAGTTGACATCTTAGGGCTGAAATGTTTCACAAATGTGCACAGGAAAACTAGCAAACACCTACAGCAATAGTGCGACCGGGTCTGAATAAAAGAATGTGGTGTCAGTAGCCAGCTGCAGTGGATGTAATGTGGAGGGGGTACAGCGAGGAGGCTCCGTTGCCAGTTTTACTCTTCGCTACAAAAATGCCAGCAGCCAGTGCCTCACTCTCAAATGTTAACATAGCATTCCAATACCATAGTGGATAAGTAAATAAATTAATCTGTGGTCACTAGGCTAAACATAAAAGGGAGGAAAGAAGAAGACAATCCAGAATTATTTATTTTCCTTAATTCTTCTTCTTTTCATTCGTCAGATTAGGAATCATTTCACGGGCCGGATAGAACCTATCAGGGGGCCGCGTCTGGCCCACGGGCCGTAGTTTGCCCACCACTGCCTTAGACCATTCTGTTATCTGCTATGGAATAACATTTTGAGGCAGTGCAACCAGTGTTCACAAAGCATTCATAATGCTGGAAAGAATTGTTAGAATCATAACAAATACTAAACCTTGAGTCATGCAGGAAGATTTTTAAGATGATGGGAATGACACTATACTCACAGTATATATATTTATTACTTTTATTTATAATGAATAATAAAAACGTGTCTTTTATTAATGGCAAGCTACATGAATACAAAACTAGAGTTCACAAAGATATACATATGTCCACCGTGAATCTGACAAAATATAAAAAGGGATCCTATATAACAGGTATAAAAGTATTCAGTTGTCTCCCTCAGTCAATAATAATGTTAGTTAATGAGGAGAAAAGTTTTAAATCAGCACTAAAGAGGTTTTTGTATCATCATTCCTTTTATTCTATGAATGAATATTATCAACATGCAAATGAATGAATGAAAAAGATATATGTAGTTAACATATTTTGTTTGTATTCGTTAATTGAACTTTTAGTAATTTTAATATTGAAATCCTGTGAAATGTATATGTTATGGTTGTGTTGTGTAAGCTTTTATGAGATGTGATTTAATCGATTTTAACTTGATTAATTTCCACTTTTTGTGGTTTGATTATCACTATGTATAATTTGACTGCTATGTATGTGACTGAGTTCTATTTTATGAACTGTTGTTGTGTATGTTGTGTATATTGAAATCTTGTGAAATGCATGTTATGGTGTTGCATAAGCTTTTATGGGTTGTAATTTAATCGATTTTAACTTGAACAATTTCCACTTTTTGTGTTTTGATTATCACTATGTATAATTTCATTTTGTGATTGTTCTGTATGTGACTGAGTTCTATTTTATGAACTGTTCTTGTGTATGTTTTGATTTCATTGTGACTTGTTCGACATCTTAGGCTTCGCCAAATAGGATTTATTGAATTTAAAGACTAAATGAAATGAAATGTATTTTTTATTGCTCCTTGTAAGGTTGTTATATTATAGCGATAAATCACTGTGTAAATGTTATGTGACTTTGACATGTTTGCTATTATTTCTTGACATGTCCAATTGTATTCACTTCAGTTATGGTCGAAAATAATGTTGAAAGTTACACTTTTATAAGTCCCTTTATTAACACACAAGCCTATTCGGCTGCATCATGAATACGACAACTTAATGAACATATATCACCTTTTACAGATACTTACTTACTTACTTACTCATGGAGCCGAGCCCTTCTTGAGGAGCCGCCAATTCTGCAGCTACTCAAGAATTTCCCAGCATTTTATGGAACCTGAAGGTTCATCACCATGTTCACAAGAGCCCGTCACTGGTCCCTATCCTGAGCCAGATCAATCCAATCCATACCATCCCATCCTATCTCTCTTAAGATCCATTCTAATATTGGCCACCCACCTACGCCTTGGTCTTCCCTGTGGTCTCTTTCCTTCTGGCTTTCCCACCAATATCCTATATGCATTCGTCTCCCCCATTCATGCTACATGACCTGCCCACCTCATCCTCCTTGACTTGATCATTCTAATTATACTTGGAGGAGAGTACAAGTTAAATGAAGCTCCTCATTATGCAGTTTTCTCCAACCTCCTGTCACTTCATCTCTCCTCGGTCCAAATATTCTTCTCAACACCCTGTTCTCAAACACCCTCAGTCTATGTTCCTCCCTTAATGTCAGAGACCAAGTTTCACACCAATACAGAACCACAGGCAAAATTATTCTTTTGTATATTCTAATTTTTATGTTTTTGGACAAGAGACAAGAAGACAGAAGGTTCTGGACTGAACGGTAGCAAGCATTACCCGAGTTCAATCGCCTCTTAATTTCCTCCTGAATCAGGTTTCGATCTGTTATCGTTGTTCCCAAATATCTGAACTGTACCACATTTTCAAAACTTATGTCATGATTTTGCCCTGCATTTTGGTGACAAGACAGTAACATATACTTAGTTTTCTCTGTGTTTACTTCTAGACCAACATCTTTACTTGCGTCAATTAAAGTTTGTGTGTTTTTCTTTATGATATCTACATTATCACCCAGTAGATTCACATCATTGGCGTAGACTAACAGCTGATGTGTCCCGTTTAGTTTCAGTCCTACCTGGTTTCCCTGGACCTTCCTAATTACATATTCTAAGGCAAAGTTGAAAAGTAGTGGCGATAAAGCATCTCCTTCTTTTAGACCATTCTGGGGAGGAAATTTATCAGACAAATGTTTACCTACACAGACTTTACTATACGTTTCGTTTAAACACATTTTATTCAACCTAACTAGTTTCATGGCTATCCCAAACTCTATCAGAATATTGTACAATACTTCCCTCCTAATTGAATCGTAAGCTTTCTTGAAGTCTATGAATAGCTGATGTACTGTCTCATCGTACTCCCATTTTTTCTCAAATATCTGACGAATGCAAAAGATCTGATCTGTAAGTAATTTAACTCAAATAAATAGGGTCATCGACTAAAAATATGGTCTAGAAAACGTCAGCTATCACATCCAACACGTAGTTGTCAAGACAATGAATACCGCGATTTTCTAGGACATAAAGAGGGTAAGAGATGCCTCAGGGCATTATACACTTTTACTAATAAATTAATGTACTAATTACCTAAATTCTTACCTTTACGTGGTCAGTTCTTCTTTACTATTTCGTATGTGTTATTATTTTCTCAAATATAACAACGAATACACAAGTAATCCTATTTTTTTTATGGAGTTTCAAACCTTCCACAACCACTAACACATGACTGATGCTCAACCTACAGCTTTTTGGCGCCGAGGCCAGCAAATTGGCGACCTTTTTAACGCAGAGAGTCAAAGACCTTACTAAAAAGTTGACTCACATGAAACCAATGAGATAACAATCTAAGTTGTGGACTCGTCAAAAAACTAGAAAATGTAGAGCATATTGTTTATGTTCAGAGTTCGAAAACAATAGGTATAGCTCCACAAAATGTACGACAGTACTCATTGTTCACACTGAGCTGGTTCACGTATACTTGGAATAAGGTACAGACGTAAAATGAATCAAATATAGATCTCGTAAGTTTATTCTATAATCTGAAAAAAATTCTTCGAGGAATCTTTTTGCATCTATATAGATATAGAAAATAAATAACAATGCCAGATTTTATAATTTTTAATGATATTTTAATATTTATTGCTAAGTGTGCATTTATTCATATCAGCATGACTTCACTAGTATATGTAAGATTTAAAACTCTTTAATGAACCGTCACAACACAGCAAATAGTAAAACATCAAAAGTCAGCATTCAGCTGTGGCTTTGCTACATGTTTCGGCCACTATCAGCCATCATCAGGCAAATACATATCAACAAAAATCTACCATTTAAATGCAATCATAAAATGGATATAACACTATTAATTGTACAAATTTGAAAATGCTTATGTAAAAAATACAAAAGTTCAGATTATATAAAAATTAAAAATTGGAAGTATTATAACAAGATAAAATATTAATGATGTTTTCAGAAACACTGAATCAGTCGTTGGATATACTTTGTGTGCGTTTCCATAGACAATAGGGAAATTCGATATTACTTTATATAGAAGATTTTAAGAGAGGCCCATGGTGTAGCAATTAATGAATCTGAAAGTAATATAAAAGTAGTAACGTTAAATCATTTAATTATAACAAAATTTAACATTACTACTTTTATATTATTTTATTTTATTTTACTGCCATTGACCGCCTACAAGCATTCCGATAATAATTAGTGTGCCCTTCTGATGGATATAATCTTTATTTATCCGTTTAGCTTATCATCCAACTTGTGAGCTGTTTTTGGTGGACATAGTCTGCTGTAGATCACATGCACTTCACCAAATTGATAGTTCTCTTACTTGATTGTGACAGATTGTAGCAGACTAATACCTTGCAGTTTGTGAAATAATTATATATTTGTATTTGTATATTTTTGGATATAGTGTTCCTGTTCATATCAAATTTGTGCTGTGCTGGACATCATCATATTTCAAATTGACACCTGTGATTAAAAATTGTTGTACTAGAATTACTGGTTTGTTTGCGGGTTAATCCTATATAATGACTGAAGAGGTTATTTGGTCTTCAATTGGATGAGAGTCAGAGAGAATCAGGATAAATAGTTGATAGAGTTTCATGTCAGTCTTTCATCCACAGATTCCCCAAAGTTTTCCCAGTAATTTGGGTGCTGTTGCTTGTGGGTGGATGGGTAGCCATGGAAATGATACAGCCAACTGGATTCTTTTATTTAATGTGATGTATCAGTTGTAGAGGTTATGCACATTATGTTGAAATATAAGGATAGTAATATAGGTGATTAAGGGGTTAAGTAGAAAGGCAGTATTTAAGGTTACATCCCCTTGTAACAGCTGAGGAAAACTGTGGGAGATGTATGCCTGGACAGTCAGTGCTCCTGCTAAAATAGACCTGTCCACTAGCATGGCGTGTTACAGATATGCTAGAGTTAGTTGTGAGTGATGTTGAATGCCCCAATGCCATGCTGTCTGGGTTTCCGTATCCAAAATATTTATGTAGAATAAATAAATATTTTTGGGCTCTCACAGAACCTGAGACTTCACCTGCTCCCCAGTAAGGCAAATATTTCAGACTTAATTTGGTGTCATTTCACAAGTAAAAAAGTAAAGCTTTCCCTGTACCAGGCCATGAAGGCCCATAGGGTTGTGAGATGTTGAGGGTCCCATATTATCTAGACAATCGACTCAAAGATGGTGGTAAGGTTGTCAGCCTTATGTGCTGGCCGCGCTTTACTCCCCAGGAAAATTATTTAATTAATTCCTGGTACTCATTTCTGTTAGAGGCTGAGTAAACCCCAGGACCTAGTGTGGCTGGAAGGATTAGGTCAACTGAAAAAAATCAAATGACCTCATTGGGATTTACAAACGTAATTAACATCGCTTACACTGGTATATATCCATCAACTGTCAAAGCATGGCTATGGGTTAGTTGTCACTGATCAAAAAATTCGCAAAACTGTTTGAAATGTAGTTTGTTGTGTTGTTCTTTCTATTTGCGAATTATATGGAAATGTGTCGATTGAGATGTATCTGGCATGGAAGCAAAATCTGAATGGATGTCAGACAAGTTAGTAGTGTTGCTTAATTGCACCTTCATCGCACATATCCAGGTATCCATACTGTGATGCAATAACTGAAAGAGACAGCCATTCTAGGTTATGGCACAGTAAATGTGGTGACATCATTAAGCAAGGAGCCATTGCTACGCAGCAGCCAGTAGACAGCACGTGACGTTGAATTGCACTTGAGTTAGTTGGTTGTGAGGCAGACACCAGCCAGTAATGACATGAGCAGATGTGAGCTAGTGAAGACAGAAGACATAGCATGTGCTGTAGTGAGAAGTCTAGTGCATGAGTTAGCTAGAGCATTGTGATTACTTGTAGTGTAGATTTACACGCATTCAGTAAATCAAATTGCTGATCCAGAACCTGCATCCAGTCACTGAAGCATGACAGTATCATTACAGAATGAGCAGAATCCAATTCTGCTTGATTTGGTTCATCCTGGTCTGTCACACTAGCAATATTATAAAGGGTTAATTAACTCAGTCACACTGGATGGTGTTAGTTAACCTTTTATAATCTAATTCTGTTGTTGTCAAATTGCTGATCCAGAACCTGCATCCAGTCACTGAAGCATGACAGTATCATTACAGAATGAGCAGAATCCAATTCTGCTTGATTTGGTTCATCCTGGTCTGTCACACTAGCAATATTATAAAGGGTTAATTAACTCAGTCACACTGGATGGTGTTAGTTAACCTTTTATAATCTAATTCTGTTGTTGTGCAAGTAAGCTGTCATGTCCTGCTCCAAACATGTTACTTCCTGCGCTAATCATGAGGAATGTAAAGTTGATTATGAATGAGTCTGACAAAGAAACAGTTCACAGCTATCAGAAGAGTTTGTTGTTTTAAATATGGGTAGATTGGATATATTTATTGTTGTGTGCATTGTAAGTAGTATAGTGTCTGTTACTAAAAATTCGTTCATTTGTTGTTACTATACACATTGCCAAATAGTGGGAATGGCTCTGCACTGAGATGGCTTCACTGGCTTGCTCTTCCCTATCAGCAGTTAGTGCAAAAGCCACAAGTTGCTGAGAACAACAAGAAAAGCAACAAGGAAGATACCACCAAAACCCTTCAAGGTAATGTAATAATGTTTAACTCTGGTGTTATATATTGTGACATGTGAATCCATTGCATAGGTGGCGAATTGTTGGAGCACTAGACACATTAGTTACTTATAACTGGTGTCAAATGAAGAATCATCAGAAAGGAAATTTATAATTCAAGTTATGGGCTCCCCAAAGAAAATGAATATTTTGATTTGAGTCTGTTTCTGGCAATGGCATTTAATAATAAACAAGCCTATTATTTATTCTTTAGGACGTTTTCCATCATTTGGAGATATTAATTATTTTCTAATGGGCCCACATGAGTAGGAATATTTGTTCCCTTACATATCACAACAGGAACAGATCCACTTTCTAAAACTCATTTTTGATAACTGAAGATGATGTACAATGTTCAATATAAATGTCTTGTTAAAATATTCTCCTGCTATTTTGAAACAGAAAATTTGGAGCTAATCTCTAGGCCTAGTAACTCCAGTGCACTCTCAGCTCAATGGAGACCTGGTGTGAGTGCTGGAATATCAAAATTAATGAAGATAATACTCAGGGGATCTACTTCTCTCACAGTCGTCATCCGCCTATGTCTCATCTTACATTGAATGGAAGATATATTCCATTTGTAAATTGTGTAAAATATCTCGGAGTAATCTTTGATAAGGCCTGTCACAGCAGCCGAGCAGTCTAAGGCATGTACTGTCTTCGTTCGCTTGGAAACCGGGATCGTGGATTCAAAAGCCACTCAGGGCATGGATGTTTAGTTTGTGTGTGTGTGGGTTTTTGTGTATAGGTAGAGGCCTTGCGACAAGCTGATCATCCGCCCAAGGAGTCCTACCAAATGTGTAAGATCTAGAAAAAAACCAAAGTGAACGGAGAAGTTCATGGAGGTAGGCCTAGGCCCACTGGAGCTGTAGTGCCAAGGAAAAAAACTTTGATAGGAGGGTTACATGGAGATTACACATAGAAATAATCAAAGCCAAGGCCTTCAGAACATTAATTACAGTATACAAGGTGTGGCAATAAAGAAACCGGATTCATGCTCTAACCCTTTATTAAAAAAAAAATCAGACAGTCGAAATGTTATCCCCTTCAATGTAGTCCCCTCCCCGATCCCTACACCGCTCCATGCGAATTTTCCACTGTTGGAAGCAGTGCTGCAGGTCATCTTGTGTTATGCTCTTCAAGAGTTGCGTCGCTTTTGCTTTCACTGCATCCACGGACTCGAACCTGGTCCCTTTCAGCGCAGACTTGATTTTTGGGAAGAGAAAAAAGTCGCACGGTGCTAGGTCCGGAGAATACGGTGGATGTTCCATCACTGGAATGTTGTTTTTTGCCAAATACC
>NW_019733328.1:823818-827347 GCF_002891405.2 Cryptotermes secundus
GGAATTTGATGTTAGCACGTTGTTCTGCATTAGCACTCAGCATTATTCCGACGGAGCTCAGAAACACGATCCGCTTCTAACAATGGTCGCGGCCAGACTAACCGATGCACGTGAATGAAACTTTGTGTGACGGTAGAGGGAAGTCCAAGGGTCAATGCCCTACCCTCCTCTTCGTCAATGACGTGGCCGGAAATGAGTCATAAAAGTAATCTGGGTTCTTTATTGCCACACCTTGTATTCCCTATTCAAAAGTGAGAGATTGAGCGCTAACATTAAACACACCCTCCACAAAGCTCTTATTAGATCTGTAATGACTTATGCTAATCCCGCCTGGGAGCTTGCGGCAGACACCCGTCTAGTGAAATTTCAGCGCCTGTATAAGTTATCAAAATTGTAATCCTCAAACAGTTTGACCAAACTTATTGGGTCCTTTCTTTCTAAACGTAAATTCAGGGTCTCGGTTGAAGGAGAAATGTCAACCTCAAGGGAAGTGCAAGCAGGGGTGCCACAAGGTTGTCCTTCCCCCTACTCTTTTCAATCTGTACATTAATGATGCCCCCCAAACTTATGGTGTTCACCTGGCCCTCTTTGTGGATGACACTTGTCTGTATGCAACAGATCGCAAGGAGGGCTTTATTGTTAGAAAACTCCAGCGCAGTCTCAGCTCAATGGAGACCTGGTGTGAGCACTGGAATATAAAAATTAATGAAGATAAGATTCAGGGGGTCTACTTCTCTCATAGTCATCAACCGCCTGAGTCTTGTCTTACTCTAAATGGAGGAAATATTCCATTTGTAAATAGTGCAAAATATCTAGGTGTAATCTTCGATAAGAGAGTTACATGGAGATTGCACATAGAAATGATCAAAGCCAAGGCCTTCAGAACATTCATTAGAGTATATTCCCTATTCAAAAGAGAGAGATTGAACACTAACATTAAACTGACCCTCCACAAAGCTCTTATTAGATCCGTAATGACTTATGCTAGTCCCGCCTGGGAGTTTGCGGCAGACACTCATCTACTGAAATTGCAGCAGCTGCAAAACAAGGTTCTCTGCACCATTGGCAATTTTCCAAAGCGCACACCGGTTTGCGGTTTACAAATGACTTTCAAAATTCCGTTATGTATGTGACTTTGACTAAGAAAAAGTGGAAATCTAGCAGTCACCGAGGTCAGTTGCAGTCTTGCATTCGCTGGAGTTAGTTGAGCATTAGCAGTCGGTTTCCAGCCTTCGAAGTGATGAGGTGAAGTTCAGCAGCCATGAGTTGTTGTTAAGTTGTATCGAATGAATGAATTCAAGATAACTGAACCCAGAAAGTAATTGTGATACTGCAAATGGCAGTAATTGGGACACTGTAAAATGTGTATGAATGAATGTATGAGGAGTAGGCCTCCTTGGCCCTTGCATCATGACCTACAGTGGTCTATTGTGTTTCCCCTTTTGATTATCCCCTCAGAAATCCTGCGCTTCAAATGAAGCGCAGGATTTTGTACATGAGGGCATCGAAATAGTCACTTGGTTCCATAAAGTATTGACCCAAGTGACGTAATCTTAAATAAGCTAAGGCCTCACATTCACACAGGATATCTGTGGCTGTCTCATTTTCTTCTTGACACCTCTCATAAGTGGGACTATCACTTAGTCCCAGTTTGAAGAGGTGTCCTTTAAGGTGACAGTGTCCTGTAAGTAGTCCCGCCACCCATCGTAGCTGGTTCCTGTTTAACTTCAACAGTTCCTTCGCTCTTTTAGCTGAGGGTCGTCTTATGAGTCCCTTCGCTTGCCTGAGTCCAGTCAAGGATCCCCAGTATTTCTTGTGTTTTATATTTGTCCAGTCCCTGATTGCGTGTCTGGCAGCTCAAATAGAGAACAATGTGTAAGTGTAAGAGCTAGTGTACAATAAATTCGCTACAACCAAGACGGTGTGAAGTTATTTGTCGCGTCAAACACCCAACACGTGACAATATATTTTGTGTGTGGAATTTTACGGCCTCGATTCGGGAAATTAATGGTCAAACTGTGTGTGTATCATTTACAGTTTGAGACATATCCTGAACATACGTAACTGTTAAAAACACCCCTTCCCTTCTCTCTCTCTAATCGTACTCGTACTGTCTCGTGCTACTAGCGCTTCATAAGATAGAAGTCGAGAGGAGCAGTTCTGTTGTGTTTGGAAGCTCCCCAGGGTGTTCATGGGGTATCCAAGCCTTTACGGAGGATATAACATATATGCAGGCTTTCAAAACAAACAATAACAATATTTAATAGCCAACATAAGAAAAAAGAAACTCACACACAATATATAGAAATAAATAAGCAAGGCATGAAACCCAAAAGGGCGAGGCACCACAACCCAAAGTAGCGATTGCCCACTTAATCACATATTATGGACAGTCGTAACAAATATAAAACTAAACTGCCTCATTTGCACCAGCCTCTTTAAAGCCATCGAATAGGTTACACCAAAATTCAGCAGAAATAATAATTACTTCCTTCCGAGACATCAGGAGAGGGAAGAAAGGTCATATGGTCTACATAGGTAGAAATAACGGCACAGACGTCAGCATAATGCTGGTGGGGATGGGGTTAAGGAATGGCAGGATGCAACATGCATGAGCCAGATGAGTACATCATGGCTCAGTATCCCGGCCTTCTATTGAAGAACATAGCGTTTTATGTCTCTCCAATGACCACACTACAAGAGTTCACATATTCATGTAAGATATCACCACGCCTTTTGCATAGGCTGGCTACCGAACATTTCGATGACGCATGACTGTAGAAAGGAATCCAGAGAATCAGCTATAAATGATTTGAGGCTTTCACGTCGGTTTGTTCGTAGAACTGGTCACTGAAGGTGAAGTAAGATGTTTTCTTCGAAATGTCGTCCTAGCAGATCCATCGTACCTTTTATAGGCACCCTGGTGAAGAGTGATACAATGGATCTGCTAGGACGACATTTCGAAGAAAACATCTTGAGACTCTTCCGCCATGTCCTGACCACCTCATACTTCACCTTCAATGACCAGTTCTATGAACAAACCGATGGCGTGGCGATGGGCTTGCCACTCTCTCCGGTCATCTCTAACCTCTATATGGAGGACTTCGAGGAGAGGGCACTTGACTTGGCCCCACACAAGCCCCGCTGCTGGTTTCGCTACGTGGACGACACCTTCGTCATCTGGTCACACGGTCCCGACAAGCTCCAGGACTTCCTGAACCACATAAATAGTATCAATCAGTGCATCCAGTTCACAATGGAAACTGAAACTGAAGGCCACCTACCCTTCCTGGATATAGATATTTACAGGAGACCCGACGGTTCCCTGGGCCATAGAGTGTACCGCAAATCCACCCATACTAACCTGTACCTTAACGCTGCGTCCCACCACCACCCTTCCAACAAGCAAGCTGCACTTTCTACATTGGTGCACAGGGCCAGAGCACTGTGTGATCAAGACAGCCTACATGCGGAGTTGGTGCTCCTGAAGGATGTATTCAAGAAGAACGGATACAACAACCGGCAGATC
>NW_019733328.1:827739-857623 GCF_002891405.2 Cryptotermes secundus
CAAAACCACGCTTGCCCCAGCCCCCTTCCCCTAACCCTCCCACACCACTGCTTTCACTTGTATACTTGCCCTTCCCCCCTTCCCTCTCTGCTCACACACAGCTGTGTTATTTCCAGTCTGCTTTTACCATTCTCATGGTCTTGTCGCTTGCAGATTTCTTATACTTTTTCTTCTACCCTGAAGATGGAGGCGATACGTTCCTCCGAAACGTCGGTTAACACCACATATACATGGTGCCAAATCCCAGAAGACTGCTTTCTTCACAGCTGTAAATGACTCTACAGTCCACACTGACTCCTCACACCTATCGCCCAAGCTGTCTCCAGAGACATTCCAACGGCACACGACGGTAACAAAGGAGTCCAGAGTATCCGCTTTAAATGACTCCTACAGTCCACACTGACTCCTCACACCTATCGCCCAAGCTGTCTCCAGAGACTTTCCAACGGCACATGACGGTAACAGAGAAGTCCAGAGTATCTGCAGTGAATGGTTCCAACAATCCACTTGGAAGTCGACAGCACACATATTCACAAAGCAATCACGCTAAGTCATCCTGGCGCTGACCTGCAAGATAATCACACCTTGCTGGCCCCTGCCGCTGTCTGATAAAGGGCCCAGACGGACAACAGCACCAGAGCCGGAAGTCTTCCTGATTGGGAGCAATGTGATATAAGTTCTGCAGACTGGGAGTAACAGCAACGGTCCGGGGGAGAGAGTCTTCAACAAAGGTTGCCGCTCCTATCCAGCCTAGGATAGGGCTAGTGGGGAATAGGTTAAACCTCCTGCTCAGAAAAGAAGATAAGACTTAATATCATATAAATCCTTGCATTACCCGACCCGGAGTTTTACAAATATATCACTCAGCACCGAACAAACAGATCTACGATAACAAAATGTAGTTATTCTGAAAGAAAATATGGCTTCAACTGAGACACATGTGCCTTTCTAATAACTCAAGTGTCTGGATTAGCCAACGAAACAGTCACAGGAGAATCAAACCTTGCTATAGTTAAGTGGTACAGACCACCTATAGTCTAGCTTGGCGGAACTTTGCCACGACTTAAGAGCTTTATGGGTGCAATCTTACAAGAATCAAATCACCCACATGAAACTCTGCCCGCCTTCTAACCGCATCATATCTTCCAGCAACTCTGTCACGAGCCTTCTAAAGTTTCCCAAGGCCGTGTCCCAAAATTCCTTTATGCTCTTAGAATCCTTATCTAGTTCGAGTTCATATAATTTCCACTTAAGCCCCAGGGGATGGTTCAATTCCTTACCCAGAAACAGAGAGGCAGGAGTCACTGCAGTCAACTCGTGCCATGCTGAGTTAAAGGCAAGAGCTAACAACGAAAGATGTTCATCCCAACGTGCACGCTGAGAGTTGTGATAAATAATCAGGGCCACCTGCGACGCCTCGGGCTAACAGGGCGAGGTGGTAACATGCCTAATTCCCCACAGATGTTGTAGAAAGTTCAAGATCTGAACACGGCTGCATTGTCAGAGACAATGGACTGGGGGACTCCAAATGATGGAAAGAATTTCTCCATCAGGCAGTTCTTCACCACTTCTGATGAAATCATCCTGACAGGGTACATACAGACGAACTTCGAAAAACCGTCTAACACCACCAGCACGGCAATATTCCCCTTGTGACAATGGGGCCGACGAAGTCGATAAAAATACGCTCCAGGGGCCTTCTCACTACTATGGAGGCCAACCTTACAATCAGGGGTCGGTTTTGCTCTCTGGCAATCCTGACACCCCCTCATGAACGTACAAACTTCCCTTCTAATGTCTCGCCAAAAAAAAAGCCTTGCTGATATGGTTAAGCATTTTCATCATTCCCAAATGTGCACTCAGAGTAGAACTGTGGAAATACTCCAGCACCATAGGTCTCAACGACTCAGGAAGAAGGTAACGCTTCAAGTGGGCTCGTGAGTGATGATAAACCAACGCACCGTTAAACTTCTTGAAATTACTCACCGTAGGATCTTCTTGGATAACTTTCTGGTAAACAGTCTTGTAGAAGGGGTCTTTCCTTTGATATTCTCTGATGGACTAGAATGCCTCGGGTAATGTCCTAAGACCACGCCAGAAAACGTAGCTCATTCTATGGGATCCTCATATTGCCTAGCAAGGGAATCCGCTACGACATTGGCCTTGCCACCAATGTGAATCATTTTGAACTTAATGCTTTCATTTATTCTTCTCTGTCTCCTGGTTTTTCCTTCTGTTCTTAGAAATCTCATCTCAGCTGCTGTTAGTCTGCGTAGTCTCTGTGTTTACCAATGCACACATTTCTGCTCCTTAATTTAGTATTAGTCTGTAGTAATTTCTAAACAAACACATCTTTCCCATACCATTCAAAATTAATTAATAATAAAATTATAATGAAAGGACCATTATTTATATTATATTGATACTATTAATTTGTTTCATAGACTGCAGCAAAAGTCGATTTATGTACTCGAGGCATCAGGACAGGCTTCTTTCCACATGTATCAAAGATATACAAGGAAAAAACAACCAGTTTTGAAACAAATACTGTCCATACCATTTAAGTTATTGTTAGCCTTCCACATTTTTTATTGAAATTAGGAAGCTACACATACTGCCTCACTGCAGTCGACCGTTTCACCCGTTGCCCAGAAGCCATCCCCATCCCCATGATAACTAAAATTATGATAGAACTTCTTTGGTAGATCAACTGAATCATTTTTGAGTAAAGGAGGAAGGATTATTACCATTTCAGTTTTCACCTGCCATTTTAAGATAATTAAATGTAGGGGATTGTGATGGGGAACAAAGAATGAATGGAAGGGGAAGAAAATACATTAAATTTTTTTATTTGAAGTTTTTGTTTAATGAAATTACTCGTGATATGAGCTGTAAATGGTAGGATACTATTAAACTGCAGCTTAGGAAAATGTTGTACTTTGTGTCCCATAATGAGATGACTTTCTTGAGTCATATGAGTATCTACTGACTTCCCATTCCTCAGATATGACTATGACTAAGCCTTTACTTTTGCTTCTTGCATGTATGTATTGCAGCTATGGAGATGGTCGGCCCTACTAAACGGCTGTATGCTGGAGTGGTTTGTCAATTTTTCTTTACTACTGGCTACATCCTGACAGCAGCCTTTGCTTACTTTATCAAAGACTGGAGGATTCTGCAAGTTGCTCTCTCTTCTCCAGGCATTCTTTTCCTGTGTTCCTGGCGGTATAAGTACATAATGTATTTGCATTAGACACAGGTTGGGGTTGAATAGTGAGAAATGTCATATTATGTTCTCTTCACATTTTACCTCTTACGTAATGAAATGAAATACATTAAAATACTAGGGACATGTAGGAAATGAGACAAATATACAATATGTTAGTTGAAAATCTCATGTAAAGACACTATTTATGAGAGCCAGTCATAAATGAAATACGATACAAATCCAGTACATCTGGACAAACTAGGATAGTTCCTTCCGGCTGAGGAAGGTATGGCACCGACTTCAGTAAGTGTTGTCAACTATTCCCTAAGTTTAACTCCTCTACCATGTAGCTCATTTCATTACAAAAATTTAACCTTTTGAACATTTTATTTGATTCCCATTAAGGGGAAGATTTTTCCAGAATGGTTTAGGGACCCTCTAGCCTTCTATCCAGAGAGTACTGGATGCTAGCTTCTGGGAGTATAAAGCCGACCATTCCCCAGTACATACTGATAAAAAAAGCCTTCATGACATGGCTGACCATTCCCCTTTATGATGAAATGTGATCCAAGGAGTGGGAAGTACATTGCCTGCTGCTTGCTTTACCGAGATGTTGTGGCAAACGATGTCAATGACACAGTTGCTACACTTAAGAACAAAGAGGGGATCCAGTTTGTAAACTGGTGCCCAACTGGCTTCAAGGTCGGCATCAGTTACCAACCTCCAACAGTGGTCCCAGGAGGTGACCTGGCAAAAGTGCAGCGTGCTGTGTGCATGTTATCCAGCACTACAGCCATTGCCAAGGCATGGGCCTGCGTGAACCATAAGTTTGATCTCATGTATGCTAAGCGTGCCTTCGTTCACTGTTACGTTCATGAGCGGATGGAGGAAAGTGAATTCTCAAAAGCCCGTTTGGATCTTACTACCGTGGAGATGGTGTTATGAAAGCCAGGATGGGTGTGGTCTAGGGTACCTGTTCAAGGATATGCCCCTAGGGTAGTGCCCCTTCCCGAAACACACTGAAACACCTTTCTTTCATCTAACCCAAAAGAAAGTAACATTTATTAACTCAATATAAACACATAATGAAATCAACAAATAAAGTAATTAGTCTGAACAATTTTAGTCTACTTGCAATCGCCTCTTCTCTTATGCTGAGGTTAAGTGGCCAGGCTGAGACAAACAGATCTCTGCTTACAGAATACAGCAACTGCAGAGATGGCGAGCATGGTGAGGCCTAACACTTGTAGTAGAGGTCTGTGGTCAGCCTGCCTTCGGTTGCCTGCCGCCTAAGTGTCGCGGCTCCCCCTGGAGGATGGACCGTTATCTAGTTCAAACACTTGTGCCAACTGTCAAGAAGTGGCCCTCACTTCCCTTGCGTAAACCTTAAATTCTCTGTTTTCCTCAGACACATTGTAACAAAGCTTATAATTGGATAATCCTTCTCCTTATCAATTTTCCCATTTTCTAAGCTAACAAGCGATTGCTTAGCATCATTCATGCGTCATAGGATATACAACTCATCAACTTATAACACTTATTCCGAGTTTCACTTTTAGTAATATTATTCATCACCATTACATTCGTTGTTAGTTCTCCTATGCAGGAAATCAATGTGGTCAGACTTCCCACTTTACTCACTCTGTGTTTTTCCCCATCCACATCCTACATCCTGCGGTCTGGTTACATTGGATACAGTCTGTTTGTACATTCAGACAATTGTTTAAATGATTAAACATGATTATCAATATAAATCAATACATATTTCTTAATACCTTTATCCTTATTAGATAACATCATTATATATGTATCATGTATATATGTACTTATCATTCGATCTACGGGAAACTGAAAATAACACTGAGGAGCACTAAATTTGTGCTCTGAAGTAGGGCAATTCTTACATTTTTCACACAGTTTCAATGCACTTACTGCATTACTGCGGCCATTTTGTGCAAGAGTAACGGAGTGTTTCTCGGAGGGATATCCATAGCAACCGATAAGAAGAGGAATTACATATTGGACGGTGGTTGGAGTTGAATGTGCTATTTTGAATATTTTGATGCAATATAAGACAAATAATAATGGTAGAGGAAAAGGTTAAGATACTTAAGCTTGAATGTGAATGTCACTGAACAGTATGGTGGCAGTAAGATGGATATTGTCTGATGGTGATATTATATTGAATGTAGAAATAAGATGTGTGCGAAAGAGAGATGGTGAAGTTACTGGAAAGATGCATAATGAAAATAAGGGAGATTATAGAAATGATATTTTAGATACAGAGCTAGATTTGAAAGAGTTATGTGAATTCAGACACATGGCAGTCCATCCGCGTGTGAGAGAGGTTATGAATGCC
This sequence comes from Cryptotermes secundus, assembly GCF_002891405.2. Classification (NCBI taxonomy): domain Eukaryota; kingdom Metazoa; phylum Arthropoda; class Insecta; order Blattodea; family Kalotermitidae; genus Cryptotermes; species Cryptotermes secundus. Next base: position 833,307 of record NW_019733328.1, read on the forward strand.
GTGATAGTGAAACTGGAACATGAAGTAAAAATAAGTAGTAGTAACAATAAAGGACTTGAAGCTCCGGGAACTAAATGGACTGAGGTAGCTGTTGGAATAAGAAAGAGGAATATTTCGCATGACATTACATGTAATACTATTCAAAATATTCCAGTCATAAATACTATGGAAATAATCAGAGTAAAACCGCCACAGTACACGAAGGAAAAGAGTATTGTAACGTGTCGGCAAACCAGAGGAGTAACTGCTATGGAAACGCTAAAATAGACCGTTACAGAGGAAACAACAATCGCTCCATTGTAGATCTAACAGGAGTCTCCATGGTTATAACAATGGGTTATTGCGTAGGAAACGCGGAGCCAACAATGCAGCGTTTCCACTGTTATAACAGAGGGTTCGTTACCTATCAGCAGCCAAGGTTATAAAAGCCCAGTTTCGACGAGAAGTAGTCAGTCTCGGATCGCCCGTCTAAGAAGTCAGTTCGGAATATCCGTCTGGGTCCAGTATCGCTGGAATATTGTAAGCAGTGATTGTGACACTGCAAGTGAAAATGCCTGTAAAGTGTGTGTAAATGAGCGAAAGAAATAAACTCGCTATATCAAACCACGGCGTGAACTTATTTGTCACGTTATACACCCAACACGCTACAGTATATTAGGCGAGCTGGAATTGGCAAAAAGAAAAATAAATATAAAACACAAAATGGTGTTAATTGGATAGTCATGCCAGGGGCTTTGCCAGTAAATTACGGGAGAAATTTAAAGAGCAATATGAAGTGTCAGGTTATGTTATACCTGGAGCAAATGTCAAAGTATTGACTAAAACTGCACAGCAGGAAATTGGTGGATTGACAGGAAAGGACATACTCATATTTTGTGGAGGGTCAAACGACATTATGAAGAATAATACCTCAAGAGGAATTAAGTGGATACATCATTTTTTGTTGGGGAATCGACACACCAATGTCATAATAATTATGGGTGCCCCCATAGGCAGGATTTGATGGAAACATCAATAATTAATGATGAGGTTAAAGTTTTGTAATAAAAAGCTGAATGACGTTACCAACAAATATAGGCATATGACTATGATCCACATGGACCTAGAAAGAGTAGATTTTACGCGTCATGGACTACATATAAGAAACTCGGGTAAAGACAAGCTAGTAATGCTACTAATGGAAAAAATTGAAATGCAGCTGCAGGAAATACAAATTGGAATGCCGATTAGTCTAACATGGAAGGAGGACACAACAAAAACCTCAGCTGATGATCAGGGAATAGCTAGTGTAGCGTCGCAAACTATTCCCCCTAGAAGACGTCGGAAGATCCCAAATACAAGTGAGGATTTTTTATGGGAATAACTCAAAATTGAAACAACAGTCAGGAGAATTCTCTAGTCATATATCATAATATAAGAAGTATTAGAAATAAAAAAGAAGAATTAGCTATTTTTTTTAAATGATGTATATAATAATCCTGATATTTTATGTATTAGTGAGCATCATTTGAGTGCAGACGAACTATCCATGTTCTTCATGACAAAATATAAAATGGCAACAGGTTTTTCACGTAATATATCTAAGAATGGAGGAGTTTGTATATTAGTTAAGAATAATATAACATATCAAAAGCTAGATCTCAATAAGTAGGGAGAAGGTTTTCGAAGCCTGTGCGGTGAAGATAATTATAAATGATAAGAAATTGTATTTTATGTCTCTACAGAGTACCAGATGGGGACATCAGCCAATTTATTGAGCAGCTGGATGCTACACTTTCATATTTAGTAAGACTTAAATTGGAACTGATAATTTGTGGCGATACAAATATAAATTACCTTAATGAAAACCATAAAAAAATACAGTTACAGTCCTTATTAGATACTTATAATCTAGCTCAAATAATTGACTGTCCGACCAGAATAGGTCCCACTTCTGTCACACTTATAGATCATTTCTTCTTAGATAAGAATGTCTTCAGTAAGTTTCAAACCCATTCCGCAATAAATGGGTTTTCAGACCATGATGGACAAATCTTAGTACTTGAAAATTTACAGGTGATAAAGAAAAGGGACCATGTAAGAGCATTTACGGATATCAATGCTGAGTACATACCACATTTCCAGCGGGCATTACAAAATGAAAATTGGGAAGCAGTTTATAATCAAGAGAACGTTAATATGAAATTTAATAAATTTCATAATACCTTCTTAACAGTTTTAGAAAACAGCTTTCCCCTGGTGTATAAAAAAAGGAAAGACACCAATAAATGGATAACCAAAGTTATACGAACATCTTGCAATCATAAAAGAGCTTTACACGACTTAGTTAAAAAATCAAAGGATGAAAGATTGGAATCAGTGATGCAGTTACCATTTATATAGTGCTGACTGAATAAAAACTTAAACAGTTAATTGGTGTTGAGTGTGACTTTCTTGAGCCTAATGCCCCACTAATCACCCAAGCCGTGGCCAGTCAACACGGCCTGAGAGGAGTCGAATTTCTCTACCGGAGCTAGTAGAACCAAAGAACGGTTACACTGGATCATGTATGTTATCATGATACCAAAGACGGAGCCTTCCGTAGAACGACAAGGATATTCGATTGAGAAATACGATTTCCCAGGGCTGTATTATGAACTTTTAGGTGAAATCGCATTGTATAATATGGAGTGGCAAACAATTGTGTATGTTGATTTGATGGAAACTGACAGTCAGACTGAACAATTAGGCCAATATATTGATTATGTAAATAAAGTATGCCAAACCACTGAAGTCCAGAATTGGACAGATTGCAATCACTTCACGTCTCTGTCGCGAGAAAGGTTTAGGCAACTCCAGGAAACGGAGGTGTTGAATAAAATAACGGGAAAGCATGGGAACGCTAGAGGAAGACGAGGTGCACCAAACTTTGTAGGCGAAATTAGTAAGGTACTATTTTGAAAGAAAAATTACGAAACTATTCAAAAACACGAACGTAAGAATAGCTTTTAAAATAAATCATACATTAGGTAAAATACTAAACCACAAACAAAGCATAAATTCTTACGAACAAAGCGGCATATACAAATTGACCTGCCAGGAGTGCCAACAAGTGTATATAGGTCAAACAGGCAGAAAATTGGTAACACGCTATAATGAACATATAAGAAGTATAAGATTCAATAAAAATGACTCCGCCTATGCTCAACATATCTTAAATAGACAACATCAATACGGCCCAATTTCGCAAATCATGGAACTGATTGAAATGGCAAGAAAAGGTAAATTAATGAATATAAAGGAAGAATATCAAATCTACCGCCACTATAGGGATAACAAATTAATAGATGAGCAGAAACAGGCAAAAGAGATCAATAACCAGAACAGCATGTTCGACCTCATTACTACTTGTATAAACACACCCCCTACCACGTCATAACACACAAGGCTTTAAATAACACTGACGTAGAACTCCCACTGCAGTACACAACACACAACGCGTAAGAAACATCTGACCATAAGGTAAGCAAGGATCAAATACAACACTAANTGAGGGCAATTTTCGGATGGAATGCAAGAGTTGAACGTGCATTCAATATTCCTAGAAAGTGTTGTGCTTTTACACTTCGACATTTGTAGCAGCGTCCACGCAGCATATATACTGTGTACATTAAACAACGCCAGTGTTTTCATGTGTTTGTAATATGTGCCTCTGATGATGGTTTTCTTAAACCGAAACATGTAAGGCAAGTGAGATAAAGAAGTGACCTAAAAACATTGTTACACTCGACGGATTTTTCATTGACTTAGTAAGGTACTGTTTGGGACTTTAGATGCCTATGATGTGGAATACTATAACGCACAGATTAAACACTTTGAAGTGGAATCGGAAGATACGGCCAGCGTGCTGAAACAACAACTTTCAATAGTTAGAGCTTCATTTAGAGCCGTAAATAGCACTACATCTGATATGGAGTATAATATCCAAGTGATCAAGAAAGGGCTAAACAAATTAAAAGGTTACATGGAAAAGTTTTCCACTGATACGGAAACCCACCTGAACCTATTAGACGTAAAGATTACAGCAGAAGGGCACATCGCCCGCGTTAATCATGCTATGGAGGCCATTCAAAGAAGTTTGTATTTAATGATAGAGCACGTATTAAACGCACAAAAGGGTATTTTACAACCCCAGATAGTGTCACCAAAACTACTAATATAAACCTTACAGAAAAGTGCTTCCATGTTCCCAAAAGACACCATGGCACCGTTCACTCTGAGCAAGGATTCCAGTAATATATTATTGACAATATGTGATGTACATATATACTTAAGGAATGGAATACTGAGTTATATAACAAGTTTACCATTAATTAACAGGGGTATATTCAAGGCATTTAAACTAATACCATTACCCGTAGAAGTAGAAAGGAATAAGTTTGTGTATATCGAACCAAGTAACAGTGTCTTATGTATTGACCAGACCAGGCAGTATTATTTCCTGACGAGTAGGGAGGAATTGAGACTTTGTAAATTAGCACAACCAAATCGCTACTTGTGTAAGCAAGGTCAACCACTTCTAAACAGCCATATGCAGGAATCTTGTGAAGTGAAATTGTTACACCCCCAAGTAAGAATTCCAGAAGTTTGTGATGTAAGAATTGTTCATGTGGAACACACCATCTGGACGTAATTGGAAAACAGGAATGAATGGGTTTATTTCATACCCTTCAGTGATAGCATTACAGTTGTGTGCCACGAAGGAGTACCAGTGGAAATAAAAATAAGGGGTACTGGAAAATTGAATATAGATTCCGGATGTAAAGGATATAGTTTAACAGCTTTGCTAACTACAACAAATGAAATTAGGTGAATTATACAGGAAATTGTGGAGATTTATTATCTAAAGTAGAAACACAATTTGAGTGCTGTGAAAGATTTGGAACTTCCATTAATTTAAGTCACATCAAATTAGATATGAAACTGAAACCAACTGTAACGCATATGGAAGACTTGAAATATGCTAAGCTATAGAATCTCTGAACTAGAAAAGTTGGCAAAGGAACAAGAGTGGAAAAGGAAACATTTTACATACCACATGACTTATTCCGTATTAATGTATATAGCTATAACTGTCATAATATTGTATGGATTGTATAAACTAATGAAATGGCTAATCGCTCGTTGGAGGAAGTGTACAGTACTCAGGGAAAGGACCGCCACATCTGAACAAAGACTGAGTCTTCCTATGGGAACCAGTGGAACAGGAAATGTAGTTAACATTAAAATAAAAATGAGTAACGAGAGTTTAGCACTAAACCCCGAAGCAATCCCATTACAGACCATTCTCAAAAGCCCGTTTCAATCTTGCTACTTTGGAGATGCATTATAAGGAAGTTGCCAAGAATTCTTATGAAGGAGGAGAAGGAGAAGGTACTGAGTGTTATGTTGGCAACTCTCAAATACTGAAATATAATGTTAGAATTGGCAACATTGTAGTAAACAATTTAAGAACTAGGTTATTTCTTGTTACATAAGTGATGTTTACTGTTATGTGTAAGCACATTTATGTGTGTAACAACAGTATCTTTATATTGTTATGTGTTACTATGGTTATAAGTTCGTATGTATATAAGGCGTACTTCTGTGTCTTAATAAAGCAGGAGTAGAGTGAACTGTAACCGCACCATGCAGGAACCTCAGCAATGTTGTTGATTTACATTCTTAATTACAATGTACTACATGTAAACGAACTGTATTACTCTTAATACAAGATGATACAGAACTGACCCCAGCACCAAATCAGTTTGTCAAGTCCAGTACGCAAATTCAAAGTGCTACAGCCTTGTAATGTGTAATTCTAGTTCACATCTTTAATAAAGAGCAACAGTGTAGGTGAAGCGTGAGTTTTAAGTGTTCTCTCTCTCCTTGTGTGAGCAAGGCCCAGAAGTCGCCTGAGACAGAATCTCGTCCAACTGTCTGAGCAGTCGGAACCCCAAACGCCGCCTATCCATATCCCCACCTTTGTTTTCCCCGTTCCAAATTCGTGGATTTCACCCAAGTTCACTGGCACCCAAACAAATTCAAATTCAGAGTAATCCCACACCCTACCCTGAACCAGACAAAAACAAGGAAGCAGCAGATGAAAGTGGAGACGAACGAAAGGGCACCAAGAGGACAGGTATAAGTGGCGAGTTATAAGCGATGACCAACTTGTGGGGCTAGAAGTATCGCTGAGTGGGTGACAACACTTATATAAGTGGCACAGCCAATGCAGGGCGACGACGTCTGCGCAAGCACGAGACCAAGAGGAGGGAACACAGCACGTCACAAATATCAATCCAAAATATCGAATTAAGACGGACGGAGCCATCCTACAGCACCAATGCTGCACACAAGGTCAGCAATCTACTCACAAAAGGTTAGTGACGAAACGCTAAAATTGAGAGTCGAACGCTGAGAAGTGGCACAGCAGAGACTTCAAGGGACATCCAGAGTTCACCGGCAGGGGAGAATACGTCTACGAGTCCCACTGAACCACAGAGCAACTTAGGCAGTGTGAGTGAAACAGCAGGACCGACCCCCAGGAACAGGAGTTAGCAGAACAAACAAAAACCGTGATAACACAGGCAGAAGTGGCTAAAACCAGTGCTCAGGGTCCCCTTCCTAGTGCGACCACCCAACTGGAGCAAATGCTTGCATCGTTCATGACAGCAATGCAACACAGTAATGCTCAATTAAGGGCAGACTTACACTCAGCCCAAGAGAGCATTAGGGTAGAGGTAAATAGTGTTAGGTCCGACCTGGGTTCGAACCAAGAAAGCATTAAGGCTGACATCCTGAATGTGCAGGAAAATTTACTGACACGTTTCGATCAACAAACCCAACAGCTCAGGAAGGAGTTCACCAGCAAGTTAGATGCAGAAAGTCGAGTTACGAACCTAGTAAATCAGGTTCAGAACAAGACCACTTCAGAGTTAGCAGCAGTTAAGAAGCAATTACAGAGTGTTAGTACAGAGCTAGACTCGCGCTTAGGCCAGTCCCACATTACTACTCAAATAGTAATAAATGAACTAGCCGATCAGCTGCAGGAACATCGAGCAGAGGTTGAAACTAGGCTCGCTGGTCAGAAGAAGAGACTCGAGAAAGCCTCGGAAGGGACCACTCAGGAGAAATCCGCAGTGGAACGCCATTTAGACTGATTGGATGCTAAGGTTAGGGCACTTGAGACAAATTTTAGCGAACTGCCAACCAGGCAAGCTTTGGCACCCATGGGGCGTGGAATAGGCCACGACACCAACTCTCCTTCTGAACACCAAACGAATGACCGCGCTATGGAGACCAGAGGGACATTGGTAAACGGTGAACAGGTTAGGGAGAATGCCAGCTGTTCTTGCAGGTCAGCCCCTGGTACTGCTAACAGCAATGATAGTGTGAATGTATGTAGAGTGCATGATACTACTGAAACAGTCACCCTGTCCAGTTTTCTGAACAACTCAAAACTACCCCTACCGCTATATAACGATGCGACTGAAATGAACCCAGTATTTCACATACAGAGGTTATGGATTTTCACAACGTACCGCAACAGTTACGCTTGGTGGTTGCACACAGGTCCATAGTGGAATAAATAGGGAGACAATGGGTAGAAGCTGTAAATCCCAACTTGAGGATTACGAGACATTCAAGAGGGGGTTCTTGACAAACTGGTAGTCCAAGTCCCGACAGAGTTCTGTGAGATATGCTTGTGGGGACATCCCACATAGCACGCACTGCAAATTTCCGCTCCTCATTTTTGCTATTTTCTCATTTCTGAAATGTTCAGTCCTTGTTTGTTTTTAAAAATTCTTAGATTTTGCTTGAGGCTTGTGTTTCGTGCCGTGCCAGACATGGCGGGTGCCTCGGTGCCTGGCTATCATGCATTCTGGGCAGAAAAAAAACCTCACTACAGGCAGAATATAAGGAAAACGTGAAGCAATATCCTGCAGCAGATGAACATTACAGGAGACTGTGCAAAATCATTTGTGACATTGAGGATGTGGCCAGGTTCACACCCGCCACAATTGGGGAAAGTGTTGAGTGGGCGGCAATAGTAAGTGCCGCTGACGAAATCAGAGAGAGCTATTGCAAGGCTCTCAAGGGCAAGATTTTGTTCAGTGCTCCGTACGGAACCTACAGTTACACTGAATGATCTTAAGTCCCTAGTGAAAGCCAGAACATTGGAGACAACAAAAACCCCGATGAAGCCCTCCCAAGAAGAAGACTTCAAAGAGGTCTGAAGGCGGAAACGGCAGAGCACAACCGAGTCCGCTCCGATTTCAAAGAAGGCAGCGGCTGCCAGAGGCAACACCCAGACCAAAGAGGTGACCACCCGTAACTACTTTGCTCCTCTCAGGGTGACAACAATGGACACCGACACTGCTGGTGATGGAGCCACTGCGCTGGAGGAGAGAGCCACTACTCTGGAGGTGGAATCATCAGGTAAAGCAGGCAGGCCGCCCCCAATAATTCTAACGTCCACAGTGAACCTCATTCACTTGCAAAAGTAACTAAAAAATGTGGTCAGAGGTGACTTTGAGTTCCGTAATACCAAAAGCGGGACCAGAGTCATCACTAAAAGCATGGCGGATTTCGAAGCCGTCAAGTCCTATCTACCCAACAACAAACTTTCCTATTTTACCTTCTTTCACAACTCAGAAAAACCCATTAAGGCTGTAATCCGTCACCTCCCCCACAACACCCCGGCGGAAGATATTTCTGATGGATTGGTGACCCTGGGATTTGACGTGGTTAGCATCAGGCAGATGACAACCACCCGAGGGTCGCCTTCAGAAGGAAGGATAACCAGAAACCTTCCCCTCTTCCTTATAACCTTACCCAGGATGGCAAAATCCCAAGAAATATTCAAACTACAAAACCTTTGCCATATTTCCATCCGGGTCGAGGCTTATAGAGCACAGAGTGGCCTCACGCAGTGTCACAACTGCCAACAATTTGGCCACGTCTGGGCTAATTGTAAGCAACCTCCCCATTGCATGTGGTTCGGGGGTGGCCACCTGCACAGAGTGTGCCCCAAGAAACAGAACGCTGCCTCCACTCCAGCGTGTTGTAACTGTGAATTGAAGGATGGAGAGAAACCGCATCCCGCTAACTACCGTGGCTACAGACACGCGAAGGAGGAACTGCAGAAGAAGAAACTGCTGAGAGCACCCAAAACCACAACAGGAAGGGTGTTCTCATCAAACATCATCACCCCTGGAGTCTCCTTCGCGGTGGCTTTCCGAGGCCACACATCACAGGAGCAGCGGTCTCAGACTCGCCAAACACCAGTGGCAGTTCCACCAGCAGCCACGAAACCGAGCATCCCGATCCCTGTACTGGAACAAGACACAGGTCAGTCAGCTCAGGCTTCTAATGTAAACAGTCAATCTCTCGACAATATGTTGAGAGTAGTGACTGTAGTACAGCAAATTATGACAGAGGTCAGTGGTGCAGTGTCCGAGGAAGAGAAAATAATGCCCATAACTAAAATCGTTCTAAACTTAATGAAACAAAATGGCCACTAGGGTTCATAGGCCCCTCAGAGTCATAGAATTTAATGCGAACGGCATTGGGAGGCAGCGCTATGAGCTCAGTAAACAGCTGCAAGACCTACACGTAGATGTGGCCGTTTTCAGAGACACGTCTGAAACCTCATGAGAGGTTCTTTATTCCAATTTACCACCTTAATAGAATCGACCACCACTCGGGCAGAAAAGGCAGAACTGCCGTTGCAGTAAGAAAAAGGCATTCCCCATAACCATGTAGACCTACCACCCCTTGTTTCAGTAGAAGCGACTGGGGTCTGCATACCAATTGGTAATAGCGAAGTGCTGCTTGCAGCTGTTTATAATCTCCAGGCAGAGCCTGGAGTGATGCTGACATCACTGAGCTCTTAAGCTTCAGACATAAGTCTATTTTGGCAGGTGATCTGAATGCTAAGAACCCCTTTTGGAATAGCAGAGTTTCAAACCCCTCAGGCTTGAAACTTATGGATTTATTTGATATGAGTGATTTTGAAATCTCAGCACCACAGTGCCCCACTCATTATTCCCCTGCGGGAATGGTGATGTGTTAGACATTGTGGTTCACAAAAATATCAGAGTGTCAGATGTCATCGTCTCTGATATTCTGGACTCAGATCACCTACCAATAGTATTCCACATACTGGATCATGTTAAAATTAGGAATCTTTCAGCACCCATTGAAAAATTTACAGACTGGGAGCGGTTTCAAAGCCTCGCTTCTGAATTAATATCACCTAAACTAGAAATTAATTCGGGGGTAGAAGCCGATAAAGCGGCACGCAACTTTGCAGCCTCTACTGCTTCGGCATACAGACTGTCAACAAGTAAAATTACACTTCCGGACATAAACAACGATCTTCCTGGTCTAGATCGATCGATAAAATATAAACAGAGGCTATGAAAACTGTGGCAAGAAACCAGGGAACCAGCGTGTAAAACGGCAGTCAATTGGGTAGCCAAATCAATCAGACGAATGACTCGAAAAAAGGCACTTGAACGGTGGGAAACAAAAATAGGTAACGCTGAAGTCACACCTCAGAGTATATGGCCCATTGCGAAATCTCTCTTCAAGAGAGACAGACCAAGGGCACCAACTGCTATTCATGGTTCTTCTGGCCTTAAATTTTATCCTTCTGAAAAAGCCAATGAAATTGCCGACTGTTCGGAAATTCAGTTCACGCCACATGACCTGTGTGACAAAAACCATGAACAGCGGGTGGAGGCTAAAGTTCAAGCTCTGCTGGAAACCGTAGACGACAACCCCCCTCAAAGGATCAGACCATGTGATGTACAGAAATTAATAAAGTCTCTGAAATTAAAAAAGGCCTGCGGAATTAACGCCATCCCAAATGAATGCCTCAGGCACCTTCCAAGGCGACCATTGGTTCACCTAACCCATTTATTCAATCATGGTTTTCGGCTCTCTCATTTTCAAAACACCTAGAAGGAAGCAAAGGGAATAACTTTACCTAAACCCGGTAAAGACCCGGCAAAATTTACGTCCGATCAGCCTCCTGTCCACGAAAGGAAAACTATTCAAAAAAGTACTTTTGAAATTCCTCCAAAAACATATTCAAGAAAGAGGCCTGCTCAACGCAAGCCAGTTTGGTTTTCGTGCACGTCACAGCACGACATTTTAACGTATGAGGCTGGCGGACCACGTGACCCTTAATTCAACAATAAAATGTCTATGGCTGCGGTGTTCTTGGACATCGGAAAAGCCTTTGATACCACGTGGCATTCAGGATTGCTGTATAAGTTTTCAAAATTGGAATTCTCGAACAGTTTGACCAAACTTATTGGGTCCTTTCTTTCTAAACGTAAATTCAGGGCCTCGGTTGAAGGCGAAATGTCAACGCCAAGGGAAATGCAAGCAGGGGTGCCACAAGGTTCTGTCCTTTCCCATACTCTTTTCAATTTGTATGTAAATGATGCCCCCCAAACACATGGTGTTCACCTGGCCCTCTTTGCGGAAGACACCTGTCTATATGTGACAGATCGCAAGGAGGGTTTTATTGTTAGAAAACTCCAGCACAGTCTCACCTCAATGGAGACCTGGTGTGAGCGCTGGAATATAAAAATTAATGAAGATAAGATTCAGGGGGTCTACTTCTCTCGCGGTCGCCGACCGCCTGAATCGTCTTACTCTAAATGGAAGAAAAATTCTATTTGTAAATTCCACATCAGTCTACAAGCAGTCTACAAACAGCACACTTCGTCGCCGGTGCTCGGTCTTCGGACGCATTGGCCCTTTGCTGAACCAGGCATGACTGCCTCGGCTGTCCGGCGGTCACACCCGACTCACTGAGCAACTCGGCCGCCTCGATTTGCAGGTGGTCATGCCCGACTCACTGGGTAACTGGCGTAGCTACCGCCTCTCCACTCCTGCAACTGCGCTTCACAAACGAATGTTTTCCAGCAACAGCTGCACTGCGGCCAGTCAACTGACTCAGCCGCCTCAACAACACACCGCAACCAACATCCCTTTCTACTGGCGCGCGTCGCGCTACTTCTCCGGCCAAACATCCCAGCAGCCAACGGACCTTTTCAGGACCTACAAACTTTTCCAAAGAAGTGGGTTGTCATTGGAGTAATGACAAAACCCCGCATGCTATTTATAAAGCTAAATACGATCGTAGATCTAATTTGTCACTGTCATCGCATTTTTTGAAGTACGCAACTATGGGCTCGTACCTCGATCCCAGACTTGACTGAAGCGATTAAGTCTCATTTCCCGATATCTGTGCAGCGAGCCATGCTCACCAGTCAGCTGCGCACTGTTGAGGAAACGCTTGATTTGCTTAAGCGTATTGAACTCATGGAGGCGTCGGAAAGTTTCCAACAACCCAACACCCCACCTCAATCCCATCACCAAAATGCTTCAAGGCAGGGGCCTAACCTACCAAGAAACGACCACAGGGTTCAAACCCAGCCACAGGTACAAGCACAGTACCAGCAGCCCCGGAGTCGATCGCACGGCAACCGGCGGCGCAACTATCAAAACTATGACCCAAGAAGGGGAGGAGAATCCTCAGGTGGAGGCTCTGGCCCCCTTAACCCGAATGCTTCCCCTTTCCACGGAGGGCAGGAGCCAACAGCAACGATCAACCTACGGGAAACTAATGTACGGAGCCATTACAGACCGAGTGGCCCCCGTCATTAAGAACCATTTATATCTAGGTCCACCCAAGGCACATCTTTTAAGCAACAAACCCAGTAGCAAGGACAAGTCAGAACCAGAACAGGTCGTGAAGTCAGACGAAACTACAGTTTGTGTAGTGCTTTCGATCAATGAGGTGAACCTAATCAGTAATCCTCAAATGACCATTAGTGTATCAGGCAGGTTTGATGTCACCGCAATCATAGATTCCGGCAGTGGGGTCAATCTCCTGTCTGAAAGAGTCTATGATGAGCTCACCAAAATATGGTTAGAGATTCCAGTACTACCCATCGAAAATGTGATTCTTGTGACAGCTTTTGGCAGGCGATCTAAGCGGATTTGTCGGCAGGCCCTACTCGAGTTTTCGATAGGCCACAAGGTGTTCGAGACCATCTTCATGATATCATCCCAATTGGCTAACGACACCATTATAGGTTGTCGATTCCTGAAAAAATATGGATTCCAAATAAACTTTGATTCAGAAACGTTTACTTATGTACGTGAAGGCATAAGTAGGGAGCAGATATTTGCCCCTAAGGCAGGACTAGCCAGGGCTTGCAGCGATGACCAAGGGGTTAGCAGGGAACTTAGCCACACAAAGCAACTGTATGCAGGTCAGCGACCCAGTAACCAATCAGCTGATCAGGCCACCCCTACTTTCCTTGCCAGCGCAGCTGACAACTGCGAGGGATTCCCACCCTCCCAGACCACACAAGGCAGAGAGGCAACCAAAGGCACTAGACCTGGTCTTCGGATCAACGAAGGACAACTTAACCCAGACAGGAACCAGGAGTTCCCGGATTCTGACGCAATGCGCCATCAGTTGAGTCCCAATGGAGAGTGCGTTCTAGCAAGTGAGACAGCTTGCATAAGTAGCCCCCGCAACAGAGTTTCTGCTTGTCTGAGTGCCAGACCTACTTGTGAGTTAGAAGTGAAGTCTGTAACGACGGCCCTGCCACATGGTCAACCCATCACTAAAACTAAGTACCCACTCCCTGACCACAGAGCATTGCAAGCAGCCAATCTATCTACATTGGTTAGGCAAGCGACCAATCTGTCAACTGACGAACAAAGTGAACTTTACCAGGTTTTACTCCAGTACAAAGATCGCTTGACAATCAAGCCTGGGAGATGCCATCTCTTTACCTATGAGTTCCAGGTGGAAGCCAACAAGCCAATTATCGGATTTTCGAGACCTATTCCGTTTGCGCTGCGCCCGGCTGTACGAGAACAGATTAATGAAGTGCTTGCTGATCGCATTATTGAAGTTAGCACATCACCAGTGCTGAACCCCTTGACTGTAGTAACGAAGAAAGGAGGTGACGTTCACATCTGTCTAGACACACGAAAGGTCAACCAATTCACCGTCCCTGGCCACGAAAGGACTTCCCCTATCAATGAATTAATACAAAGATTCCATGGAGCCAGGTACTTCACTTCCCTGGATTTATCGTCTGCCTATCTGCAGATAGAGCTCCATGAAGCATCAGAACGGTACATGGCATTCCTGTTCGATTCAACTGTGTACCAATACAAACGAGTGCCTTACAGTTTCCGAAACTCATTACCCTTGTTTGTACGTGCCATTATTTTAGCGTTGGGTGGGCCCAACCTAGAAAATGTGGTAACATATGTAGATGACAGTTAATTCTTTCACCAATGTTTGCAGACCAGTCTATCAAAATTTTTCAGAGTCTTAAGAATCTTGATTCAGTGATATCTAGAAAGTGTAGGTAATCGCGATATACGGGAATTACACGGGTAGCACATCCCAGTTCCAAATTTTTGCACATAGAAACTCGGGGTATGGATACGAAGGAAAACTTGACAGGAGACAAAGGGTGAATGAAAGTGAGCGAGGGAGAAAGGCAATGCAATCACTGTACTGTGCAGCAAGAAATTGGTTTTGTGATGATCACCAGAAGTTTAAAGAACCCAACCTGTAAAGACACTTAAATGAGGTTCATTCCCCTAGAAAAAGAGTGTGAGTGAGTAAGGAATATGAGGGTAGAACAGCTGATCAGACTAGGCTCTAGAAAGAGAAAGAGACAGGGTCAGAGGAAGACCGAATAACAACAAATCAGGTAGCAACAAGTTAGACACCCCCCCTTCTCCCAGTGAATTGTGCAGCAAGTGTAAAATGCAAAGGAAGAAGGAGAAACAAAACACACAAGCACCCAATGCCAAGGAAAGAATGAACCGAAAGACAAGAAGTGACAGTGGTAATAATCGTTGTGATAATTCAAATTTCAATTTGTAAATTTAGTGATTAAAAATAACTTAGGGCAAGAAGCCAGAACCTCATTTTGAAAGAAGGGAGTAGAGGAAAATAGATGTTTACATTAGGCTTATAGGTTTAGCATACTTAGATACATAGTTAAGCAGGAGGAGATCACCGGCATGCAAGCGAATCTTGGGTTCGAATCGAGTCTCGATCGAGGCCAACCCTCGTTTGGGGAGTGCAACCACACCATGCAGGAACCTCAGCAATGTTGCTGATTTACATTCTTAATTACAATGTACTACATGTAAACGAACTGTATTACTCTTAACACAAGATGATACAGAATTGACACCAGCACCAGCAGACGCCAAGGATGACATATGGTCTTTCTGAGGGACAAGCAAGCTGCAGGTCACTTGAAACCCCCAGAACGGAGCAGGAAGCATCCCACTGTGGTTTCTGGGAATTTCAATGCTTAACTTCGAAGGTGCGAGTCTTTGAAAATTTGAGACTTGACAGATATGAGTTGCAATAATTTTCAGAGGGGCATACCGAGCGATCGTTAGCGTACCTTCATTTATTTGAGAGCTGTCAGAAGGGCCGTCTTGTACTTAGGCCCAAATTAACATGGATTTTGTTAGGGATTGGCGGAATATCAATGAGAGTAACACCCAAATTTTAGGTTCAGCCAATCAGCAAAATTTCACAGGAGAGAAAACCAGGCGTTCCCAGAACCGTCGAGACTTCTGCCTCTCCGGAGCAGTCAGTCATCTAAAGTGAGTAAGTGGGGTCAGTCGTCTAAAGGGAGTAACAGGAGTCAATCGCAAAAAGTGAATAACAGGAGTCAGTCATCAAAGGTGAGTAACAGGAGTAACCTCCTGGACATTAAATCGGTTTGTCAAGTCCAGTACACAAATTCAAAGTGCTACAGCCTTGTAATGTGTAATTCTAGTTCACATCTATAATAAAGAGCAACAGTGTTGGTGAAGTGTGAGTTTTAAGTGTTCTCTCCCTCCTTGTGTGAGCAAGGCCTAGAAGTCGCCCTGAGACAGAATCTCGTCCTACCATCTGAGCAGTCAGAACCCCAAACGCCTGCCTATCCATATCCCTACCTTTGTTTTCCCCGTTCCAAATTCATGGATTTCACCCAAGTCCACTGGTGCCCATACAAATTCAAATTCAGAGTAATCCCACACCCTACCCTGAACCAGACAACAACAAGGAAGCAGCGGATGAAAGTGGAGACCAACGAAAGGGCACCAAGAGGACAGGTATAAGTGTCATAAGTATAAGAGTCATAAGTGCCAACCAACTAGTGGGGCTAGAAGTATCGCTGAGCGGTTATACAGAGTATAAGTGACGCCAAACGCGCGGGAGAACAGGAGGCGGTTATAGAACGCTGAGCGGTTATACAGAGTATAAGTGACGCCAAACGCGCGGGAGAACAGGAGGCGGTTATAGAACACTAATCCTTACTTATCATTTGATCTACGGGAAACTGAAAATAACACTGAGGGGTACTAAATTTGTGCTCTGAAGTAGGGCAATTCTTACATTTTTCACAGTTTCAATGCATTTACTGCATTAAATATAATTTTCAGTTACTCTGTTTGTTTAGTATGTTTTTTGAATTGAAACAATTTTCAGTTACTCCAGTTAAGTATTATAATTTTCTATGAATTGAAACACTTTTCAGTTACTCCAGTTAAGTATTATAATTTTCTTTGAATTGAATATAATTATCAGCTACTCTTCTTTACATAGTCACAAAAGATCTTGTCCATCAATAGAGATGTAAAACCAGAGCCAGTGCCTCCACCAAAGGAACGGAAGATGATGAAGCCCTCAGGATGACTGCACTGCTCAGTCATTGTTCGGACTTGGTCCCGAATTAAGTCCAGAATTTCTGTGTGAACTCCACAGTACCCCCTGGCATACACACTGCCTGCATCTTCCATCCCCGTGATCAGCTGTTCAGGATGAAACAGCTGTCAGCATGTTCCAGTGCGGACCTCATCTGTGGACACATCAGTCTATGCTCAACTATCAATACCTGCATGCAAACACACAAATAACTCAGATGTGTTAAGGCTTCTTCAATGTCCTATTTTAACATAACTGCTGGTGAACAATCTTTCTTATGTATGATTCTATATGGATACTCTGTAGGTACAAGTTGATGTAACATGTCAATTCACGATTCAGGCTACAATGTTCCTGAGTCTTTGGAAACTTTTCCCATTATACCTTTATCATCCAGCAACCTTCCAACTGGAAGTCACAAACAACAAAAAGGACAAGTCATCCCAGTCACTTCATCCTAAGACAGAATATTTGCCAAATTCTACCTAGGTAAAGTTAAGTTGTACCTATGCCTAAAATTAATTATGAACCATGCATAATGGAAGTATAGCTCCACCATTACTGCCCTACATACTAGAGGGTGAGTTAGACAATAGACAATACTTGGGACAATCAAGCATTAGCAGTAGTCTTACAAGCAGATAATGTGAACGTAGTGATCTCAATGACCTCTTTACAATGGGCAACATACAATCCACCCCTAAGGCGGTGAGACAAACACACTTCACTTCAATCAAAACAAGTTTCATATTTCCTTTCATACTCTCTTTACATAGAACAGTCTTGTTACAAACAGCATGCTTCAACTCAAAGAAGAACTGATTGTTGTTTATAAGCCACCTCCCTTCACTTTGTGCAATTACTACCCCTTCTCACTGTTACTCTACAACACTCCTGCCTACCTATTTACTTATAACGTAATCAGCATTCTAATTCAAAATTCTATAATAGCTTCAGCTCTTGCATACAGTTTACCATACAATATGCTTATGATTTTAATACACATACCAACTACTGTAGGCTCCAAATCCACAAAAATTGTCCTTGGAACATATTTTCTGGCATCACCCTGATGGAAGACTCTTCTAAAACTGTCATCACCATCTTCAAGAGTCCTATCAGATGCCATCTCACCATCAGGCTGAATGCCATGTTCAATACAGTACAACTCCCAGCAAGCATTGCCAATCTGCAGTCCAGCTTGCCCAACATGGATCGTGATAATTTCACATCCTGCATATCCTGTTGCAATACCAATGTCATATCACGAAATATTCAGCACCCACACTGGTGTTTGTTTTTCATCTTACACCTCTTGAAATTAACTATATAATGCCAGTCTTAATGCATTAAATTCAAATGCCAGGACTCACAAACCACAGGTTTTTATTAAATTAATTAGAAAGGATCGGTAATTAATGATTTGAATGTAAAATGTTCTATAGGGCTCTTGCTGGCTCTTAATATACTTTTATGCTAATCGTATACATTAGTATTTAGTGACTGATTTATTTTCCAATTCACAATGTATTATGTTGAGTTGATTTGATTTGTTATTGTAAGACTGACGCTTTAATATTCAAAGCATGCATAGTATTTGGTGTCTTTGTATATTAGTGACTGGTTCTATATCAGACGGGCGACATTTGTAGCCTGTTCTTGATTGATGGAATATTACAATAAACTGAACTGAACTGAACACAAATGGTAACTCATTTCCCATTGTAGCAGACTTGTAATGTGACTCTTCTTCGTCAAATACAAAAAATAAATAAATAGTGTGAATCCAATTCCCTGTATTACAGACAAGTAGCAACTGCTACCTCAGACTATGCCCACATACTTCAGTTTATTTCAGTAATATTACAAACACGATAACTTCAGATTTTCGTTATTACAAACATGATTAATCTTTCAATTTCGCAACTTGGGTTAACTAGTTACCATTTCCAGCAGCAACGTATTCCGTACTTTCGTGATATGCAAAACGCCTGAAAATTTACAGGAACAGAACGTATAATCCTTCCTTGTAATGCTAATGTATTTAATAACTGTCCAACCATAATATTCACCATTTTGACACAAATATAACTTAGTACGACAAAAGTCTCAACACTACATTCTCAAAAAAACTGAATACAACATTCCACCGTTTCCTCAAACAGAGAATGGCAGCGTCTGGTCTGGCGAAAATCTCATTTGTGGCGGCATCACATTGTGTTGCTCTCTTATCGGTTGTCCTCCCGTGGTATGAAGTCACAAGAGTGCGGTTGACACTTCGCGCCGTCTCATTGGCGAATGAGCACCGGGGGCATTTAAATCGTTTTTCCACTCCAATGCCGGCGGCTATTTAAATAATTAATTCGGAGAATGCAGCACTTAACTTAAAGCGTAATAAACGGGGTAAAACTGGAGTTTTGTTTTCAGATTTTCACACAACGTCCAGAGAAGTATATAGAATTAGAGTATTGATCCACACTACTTTAAAATTATTTTTGGGCCAGTAAGCGTATAAAAATTATGAACAATAGTATCGTATTACCTTAAAAATTCAGCTGTGTGTGCTAGTCGCGGAAACCCTGAATGCTGCCCTCATTTCCAACATCTTCAATCAAGGCACGATCATCTACCTCGCTTTCAGTGTCAAAATCCGAATCTGACAGACATTGTTCGGAATTCCTTTCAAGCAAACACTCGTCATCATCACTCAAGACAGCTGAACGTCTCTTGCTTGTCCCGGCCATATCTGCTACATGCAAACTGCATTAGCTATGTGGAACAAAGGGAACCTCAAGGAATGCAAACAAGGCATTTGTTTATCATATCCAACAGCAGTCAAATCAGAGGTCAACGTCACGTATCTTTCTTGTTAGGTTTTCTACACGTGGTTTCTCATTCCGTTCAGGAGGCAGCACTCGTCACTCGCTGAATGGAAATCGATTTTTTCTTCGACCAACACGCAGAGAGATGACAGACTTTGCTTCGACCAACACGCAAGGAGATCACAGACTATAAACCTAGCATATTTAGTTCTTAACTACTCCAAGAGATGGAGATAGATTCGTACGGCAATACTGCACCCTAGACGGCGAGCTACAAAACTTCTTCAGAGACTTCAAATGTGTAAAAAAAAAAAAAAAAAAAAAATACCCCGAGAAGTTCAAAGTGGGATAACCAATATACGAAATGATAGACAGAAATTTCCTGCATAATATCATAACAAAAGTATTACCTTACATGAAAACCAGCACAAGACGCACGACAACGTCGCTCGGCGAGATGTGGCATTTAAATGCCGACGTGCGACGTACGTCGCCCGGCACTGAATGTGTCCTCACCGCCCTTCTGATGAAGAACAGCGGAAACAGCGACATCACTCGCATCACAGATTAAAGAAACTCCCAAAATAAAATATTGTCGAGACCTCCACGAAAATGCAAGGAATAACAGGAAACTGTAGAAGTTCAACACAGGGCATTTACTTGGAAATTAATGAAAGTAAACCATTTTTATTTTATATCGTGGATGAGCTACCACGTGATGTTGATGTCATTTTAGGACATAAATGGATAATTGAAAGTTTGGTTTAGTATTCGACCCTGAAGATGGAGGCGACATGTTCTTCCGAAGCGTCGGTTTGCTTTCAACGGACTACACGGCGTTATATCCCGGAAGATACGTATAACTGCCCACATCCACCTCGACTCCTGTGTAGTGCAGTCATGTTTCTCCTATGGAGACTTCAAAGGAAAAATGAGAATAACATATCGCGATATGTGGGGCAATGTATGGAGACAAATTGGGGCTTCGCAGTGTGCATAGCCATGAATGAAACAAATATTAATGCTCAGCAGAGGTTTGGGTTTATCTGAGTTGGGTGTTTCTGGTTTAAGTAGCTCAGCTTGTTTACAATGATCCTGACGTTTTGGGGCACGAGCCCAGGGTTTCATTATAAACCAAGGAGCGCCTATACGATCCCCACATTCTGGTCTGCTTCTCAGTGCAACTCCGACGTCATAACTGCAGCTGTTTGTGCATCATTCAGAAAGATGTTAACTGCGTGTCCGGTGATGAAAAGTCAGAAATTAATTTGTGTGATAAGAAGACAATAGAAACGCAACGGACATCAGACGCTGGGATCGTGGCTTCGAATTCCACTAAAGCATAAGTGTATATGTGCGTTGTGTTGCATGTGGTTAGACACCTTGCGATAGGTCCATCCCATTAAATGGATGTAACCAAGATTCCAAAAACCGGTAAACGAGAGGCCGGGGATCGCATTGCTTCATCTCGCGTGCTGTCGCGTGAGAGACACCGTACTCCGTGTCTTCTTCATCTGTCCTCATCGCTGAGTATCGAATTAGTGGTGTAAGATTTTTGGATGTACCGGGCAATACGGGCAGGTACGACGTGAATGCATGGACGTGCGAAGGGTTAACAGCCTTCAGGGGTCAGTCTCCGAAGGTCTCCGAAGGAGGGAGATGGGGTGCCTAGTATGAGCTTCCATTAAGCAGATGAGAGCCCCAATCTGTATCATCAATTGAGGGGTTCAAAATTAAACTAACTTTATTAAACACTGCAGCTGAGTCACATAAATATCCCAACAAACATCGTTCCACAGGTTCACTAAGCCCAGTCCACTGGTAAAATTAAACTTTGTATTTACCACTGATTATAGCGGCCTCCGTTGTCTAGGGGTAACATTCCCACCTCATGGCTCAAGGTACGCGGGTTCAAACCCGGCGGAGGTCGTGGAATTTTTAAGGATGGAAAAATTCAGGGAACAAGTCCTCCGGGAGGGACTTTAAGCCGTGTGTCCCGTGTCGTAGATTTACGGCACGTAAAAGAACCTCATGTCTCTAGGAGACCTCTGAGCTAAATTACAGGCCCTTTCCCGCCCAAGTAGTCTCCAATGCCTCTGGTGGATGGGGGGAAGCATCAAGGTACCGGGGGCCGACCTCGTTGGCTCTACAGGGGCTGATGGCACACACCGTTACCGGTAGGGTATGGAGACAGTAGAAATTAAACGGGGACGCTAAATGGACCAATAACTGGTCTGAGTGCATGGGGAAACACACCCCCTCTCAGTACGAATACGAATACCACTGATTATAAATTCTTCGAAGATCTGCGTGAATATGAGTATCTGAGGAGCAGATTTCCAAGTGTGGGATAAAGTGAATCTCCAGAACTGGGCGTTTCGCTGAGGATTACGTAGCTGAAGAGCTTCTTGCTTTTTATTTGCGAGGTTTATTCTTCATGACGATGGAAGCAGTGCGTTCCTCAGAAACATCAGCTTATATCTGATAAAACGACGTCACATCCCATACTATAGCATTCTTTATAGTCACAACCAGAGATCCTTAAATCTAAAAGAATACTGGGAGTAGGTGCGCTTTCAGCAGAACTGCTGAAGCTGTGTTGTGTGCAATTATGTAATTTTTGTTGCATGTTGTGGAAGCCTTGTAGGTTACATTATGTCTTACCTCACCAAACACATACTGCTGCATATAAACTTTATTCTTGAATGCAATGGGTGTCAAATTTTATCGGTTACATATTTCAAGTTCTTCGGCTATCATTATGCCTCTGTTCTATAAAATTTCTTCATTTTTATGCACTAAACTTAAATTAAACTGTTATCTTAAGAATATTGCTAGGCAATAGCTTGTTGAAACATATTTCTGGGAAGACCAGCTGGAACAGTTACTGAGCAACACTCGGTAAGTAAATTAAAAGTAAAGCTATCCCTGTGACGGGCCGTTAAGGCCCATATGGTTGTGAAATGTTGAGGTTCCCACATTTTCTAGACAATCGGCTCATAGATGTCGGCAAGGTTGCCAGTCCTACGCGCCGCCCTCTACCCCCAAGAATATTCCTGGTACTCATTTCTGTTAGAGGCTGAGTCGACCCCAGGGCCATAGTGCGCCTGGAAGGATTAGGTCAATTGAAAAAAAAAAATCAATGACCTCATCGGGACTTGAATCCGCGACCTTCCGGCTTGTAGCAAAGTGCCTCAACCAACTACGTTACCGCATGCCCCAAGCAAAATCAATCAGGCGAATGTCCTGTAAAAAGGCACTTGAACGGTGGAGACAAAAATAAGTAACGCTCAAATCACAGCTCAGGCTATATGGCACATTACGAAATCCCTTTTAAAGAGGGACGGACCAAGGGCACCAACTGCTATTCATGGTTCGTCAGGCCTTAAATTTCACGCTTCCGAAAAAGCCAACGCAATTGCCGACTGTTTGGAAATTCAGTTCACGCTGCATGCTCTGTGCGACCATAACCAAGAACGGCGGGTGGACGCAAAAGATCAAGCTCTGCTGGAAACCGTAGACGACAACCCCCCTCAAAGGATCAGACCATGTGATGTACAGAAATTAATAAAGTCTCTGAAATTAAAAAAGGCCTGCGGAATTAACGCCATCCCAAATGAATGCCTCAGGCACCTTCCAAGGCGACCATTGGTTCACCTAACCCATTTATTCAATCATTGTTTTCGGCTCTCTCATTTTCAAAACACCTAGAAGGAAGCAAAGGGAATAACTTTACCTAAACCCGGTAAAGCCCCGGCAAAATTTACGTCCGATCAGCCTCCTGTCCACGAAAGGAAAACTATTCGAAAAAGTACTTTTGAAATTCCTCCAAAAACATATTCAAGAAAGAGGCCTGCTCAACGCAAGCCAGTTTGGTTTTCGTGCACGTCACAGCACGACATTTTAACGTATGAGGCTGGCGGACCACGTGACCCTTAATTTCAACAAAAAAATGTCTACGACTGCGGTGTTCTTGGACATCGAAAAGCCTTTGATACCACGTGGCACTCAGGTTTGCTGTATAAGTTATCAAAATTGAAATTCTCGAACAGTTTGACCAAGCTTCTTGGGTCCTTTCTTTCTCAACGTAAATTCAGGGTTTCGGTTGAAGACGAAATGTCAACGTCAAGGGAAATGCAAGCAGGGGTGCCACAAGGTTCAGTGCTTTCCCCTGCTCTTTTCAATCTGTACATTAATGATGTCCCCCAAACTCATGGTGTTCACCTGGCCCTCTTTGCGGACGACACTTGTCTGTATGCGATAGATTGAACTCCAGCGCGGTCTCAGCTCAATGGAGACCTGGTGTGAGCACTGGAATATAAAAATTAATGAAGATAAGACTCAGGGGGTCTACTTCTCTCGTAGTCATCAACCGCCTGAGTCTTGTCTTACTCTAAATGGAGGAAATATTCCATTTGTAAATAGTGCAAAATATCTAGGTGTAATCTTCGATAAGAGAGTTACATGGAGATTTCACATAGAAATGATCGAAGCAAAGGCCTTCAGAATATTCATTAGAGTATATTCCCTATTCAAAAGAGAGAGATTGAACACTAACATTAAACTCACCCTCCACAAAGCTCTTATTAGATCCGTAATGACTTATGCTAGTCCCGCCTGGGAATTTGCGGCAGAAACCCATCTAGTGAAATTGCAGCGCCTGCAAAACAAGGTTCTCCGCACCACTGGCAATTTTCCAAGGC